>NC_138775.1:17516220-17618109 GCF_965119305.1 Pelophylax lessonae
AGATTTAACTTAGAAAAAGAAATACAAATACATACATTTGTGGACACCAGAAAACTTTATTTAGACACATGAAGACATTTTAAAAAAAAAATTGGAAACATGCTGTTTATTACATTTGTATTTTTCAAACCAAAACAACCTTTGTACAACATTTAGACCATATACATCGACAAAGAGCCCATAATCAACAGATGCATGTGCAGATTGACAGAATTATGTTAACAGCAATAAATACTTACAGAGAGTCAACACACAACACAGCCAAATCTCACCTCCATAAATAACAAAGGGCCAAAAATGTTACCCATAAAACATGTGACACACAAATATATTGGACCTCTTCGTAGGTCAAATCTTTCCTGATGTCTGAGTGAGCTATATATAATCCAAGCAAACACACCCAGAATATGGTAACGCCCAGTCCAAAAATTAACTGTGTGTATCCTGTGTGTTTTGGAGCATGCTCAGTTGCCAAAACAAGGGAAATAGAAATGAGGAATAGAAATGTATGTAGGTGTGTATAGTATATGTGAATTGAAAAAATTCTCTCTTGAAGTTTGCTAGTCATTATTTAGAATGTTTAGATACAGGAATACATACATATATATACAATTACGTGAGAGAGAGAGAAATATATATTTAGGGAAACAATTGAAACACACCTTTTGGGATTTGAGAAGTGAGATTGTGACGATTGACCAGATATGTAAGCCAACAATCTGACTCATCACTCATGAACATCCCTAAATTTGGCGTGGCAATTATATCAGGCGTTCTTATGTGCATTTTGGCTGGCGTTTTCCCAGGCGTTTTGACATGCATTTTTTGGGCAGGCATTGTTATATGAAATCACCTACAAAAGCCCCAAAAACAGACCACAAACACGTACATGTGAACGTAGCCCGTTTGGGGGCGTTTGAGGGGGATTTGTCCAGCTCAAGGATCAGCTCCCAAAACAGGCAAAAAATCCAATCCTATTCAGTTCAATGGCCCCTGTTCCCATGTGAGCATTTTGACGGCATGAGGAAAACACCCAACGCTCACTGAGAAATAGCACAATGATTAGGGAGTCTGCCTTCCTGCTGTAGGTTTGTAAGTTCGAATCCGGAAGGTGCCCTCTGTATGGGCAACACTTGGATATCTCCAATCCTCCAAATGTTGACATCATTAATTTTGTTCATGTTTGAAAAAGGCATGTGTATCAGCAAACTTTTAATCCAAAGACATGAACAAAATACAAAAGATGCCCCATAAAGTCAATATGTAGCAATATTGTGAGCTAAAGCTCTATTTGTTTGTTGGGCATACTTTGCTAATTAGCCAAGTATAAGGGATATATATATATATACCTTCAGTTAAATGTGTAGTAAAATGGTAACACTTGGCCATACCCATATGGAAGAAAAGGTAGTATTTGCAATATATTTCTAAAAACATTCTTTGGAAACACATAAAATATTGTCAAAATTGTGACATTTCCTTGATATGTGTGAAATGCTAATAATCTTTCTTTGAAATATGTTTTACATCTATTTTTTTTCTATCTGACGACCAATTCCCCAATGTAATATTTTGTGGGTTTTTTCAGAGAATGTGGAGGTTCTATATAAACACTGTAGATTTGACTGCTATGATTTCGGAGTTAGCAGGAAAGGTGTATGGAATGTGATGGTGTTTACTAAAGGATCCCTTGTTGGAAGTGTGCATGTTTTTCCAATTCCGCCGGTTTTTGCCATTTTCTATGGGCGAGACAGCGGATTTGCAAGCGGTATTCAAAAAAAAATTGACCCAAAATCGCGCTGGCGAAATTTTTGGAGCCAATTTGACGTTGCGCATGCGCACATTCGCGAGTTCGCAGCTCGCGGCTGGAGGAGCTGTTTAACCTTTCCACACTTTCGCAGATATCTCTCTTTCTAAGTCAGTTTTTGAGATTTTTTAAACGCAAGTCATCTCCAAATTGACTTCCACACCTTCCACAGTGATTTGGGATTTTTGGGGGTACAGGGGAAAATTTGGCTAAACTTTAGTCGAGCTTTTAGCTGGCGTGGTTTTAAGTCGCGCTCTGACCATATTGCATCTTAATGAATCTCACACTAGGCGCTATTTTCCGCCCGCCGTTCTTTGAATGCCAATTTCAGACTTAAATAATCGCCGCTTCGCAAAATCACGCCGAAACGCCAATTCGCCGTACTATGAATCAGGCCCATAGTCTTTCGAACCACTTCCGATTGGTTCATAATAAAGACCGCACGGGACTAAAATTTTGTGGAATAGACAAATTAGTACCAAACTGGAGAGGAGGGAATCTAACCCAGGGGATTTCACAGAATGAAGGAAGATGGATATATTTTTTAAAAACACTTCATCCCCATGGGTTGAATATTGATTCCGACCTGAACTGTTTTTTATCTAATTGGTAATTTATTTTTAACAAAACATTATATGCAGTTCACAAAACGTTTCAGGATCAGATATTTTGGGATTTTATATGTCACATTTTGTAGATTTTTTTAATTCTTAGAGCTATTAACGATTGTGGAACTTATCCAGTGACTAAAGGATGTCACCCAATATATGGTGTTAGGGGGACACCATAAAGGGTTAAGATACATATACACATTATGGACCATTAAATTATTATCTCCTTATTTTTAGAACTAAGATGTTATGGGGAAAAAAATGTAAAAAAAAATGTAAAAAATTTTTTGTAAATTTTTTAAATTTTTGAACTTTTAATAATTAATTAGTATCAATTTAATGATTTATTAATCTTCCAACATAATAATATTGATATGGAATTTTTTGCAACATCTGTATGTGATTTATGTGATTTTTGCAATAACTATATGGATTTTAGGGGGCATATATATGTTTATTTTAATATTAATTAATATTTGATGACGGTATCCCATCTAGAAGATAAATATTTGATAAATAACATCTTTCCCTGTTTTAATCTATATAAAACAATTGTTAACTATTGATTTAATAAATGGGCCAATCAGAAATCTTTTAGGAATTATGATTTCCCATATACATTCACTATTCAAAGGTGGCCGTAATGGAATCAATTATCCCTTAGAATGACGGGAATTAATATCCAAATTGGTAACTAGTAGCCAATATAATTTAATGGCGAGTATTTGCATTCTAATGGGCATCCGTCCATACACCTGTAGTAGGATGTTTCTAAATGCAGCATGTTAATAGGCTGGATATGGCTTCCGGTTGGGTGTAAACGAAGCCTGTACACCCAACAGGAACAGGAAGCGTGTGATACATCAGAGGACGAAGGGGTATATAAACCCTTCCTGTCCAGAGACCGGAAATACGTCTGTGATAACGCCCTGGAGGAGGGCGAAACGCGTCGACGCAATTTCTGGTCCCACGCTCGCTGTGACGTCAGATCCGGTAACGGTGGAACGCAAGCCGGGACCACGAGATCCCGCAGCACCCCGCGATTGTCCTAGGACTTTTTACCTGCCTGACATACAGAGCTTGATTTTAACTATGGAAATGTGAGTGTGTTTTACCTTATCTTCAATAAATTTCATGTTGATGTAAGCAATATCACGCTATTGCGACCTTTTCTTTCCTATGATCCTTTGACATGCTGAGTTCCTAAGGAGTCCCTTAAAGGTCCCAGACTAGCCTTAAGGACAACTGCCGGATTCTCTGACCGGACTAAGCCTGGTTGACCCTTATGCTATACGGTCTAGGGGTCCATATTGTCCGGTAAGTTTGATATCCTGGGGGAGAGGAAGAGTCACCCAGTTCACCTCACCATGGCAGCATGTTAATGCACAACTTCCAGCACTTGAGCACCTTTTTTTCTTGATAGAACTTTTTTCACTGGCCACTTGCTGAAGCAATTTTATTATATTTTTTACTTTACTTGTTGGACATTTTTTGATTGTTATTTATTATTCATTTGGATTATTGTATTTCATGAACTTGATTTCACCATCTGCACGGGGATTATTATCACTGCGAGTGGTCACATCTAATCACTACACAGGGTGATATATATATATTTAGTTTTAAGGAATCAGATCTACTTATGGTTTTATATTGATATATATATTTTATTGACACTTTATATAATTATTGATATTATTCTATACCATCTCAAGTGGCTCATCACCACAATATTAATTATATCAATTTTGCGCTGTTTTTTTCACTTACATATTTAAATCCTTTTGATTTTGGCACAGCAGCACTTTTGAGTTAATATTAACACTATTCACCATAGCGCAGCATTAAATTTTTGTTCACATAATTTTCACTTAGGGGTGTACTCACTTTTGTAGCCAGCAGTTTAGACATTAATGGCTGTGTGTTGAGTTATTTGGAGGGGACAGCAAATTTACACTGTTATACAAGCTGTACACTCACTACTTTACATTGTAGCAAAGTGTCATTTCTTCAGTGTTGTCACATGAAAAGTTATAAAATATTTACAAAAATGTGAGGGGTGTACTCACTTTGTGAGATACTGTATATACGTATACTTGATCCTGCACTTCTGGGTATCAGGTGCAAGTGTGCGCCCCGGCGGCAGCTCGCGCCTGCTGTGATTCGACACAGCAGGTCCCTAGGACCCGATGTCCACCGGCACCCGCTGATTGTTATGTACACAGTCAGACCTCTGTTCTGTCAGAAGGGAAATCATGGATCCTGTGTTCATGCAAAGCAGGCACTAGGATCTATGCTTTTCCCTAGTAAAAGCACCTCCCATACTTTAGAAAAACACAGGCTAGGAACACAGTTAACTCTTTGATCGACCCTGATGTTAACCCCTTCCCAGCCAGTTTTATTAGTACAGTGACTGTATATTTTTAGCTCTGATTACTGTATTAGTGTCACTGGTTCCCAAAAAAGTGTCAGTTAGTGCCGCTGATTACCGCCATTAATAGTAAAAAAAAAAAAAAATTCCATTAACCACTTCCCGCACGCCCTATAGGCAATTGACGGTGAGAAGGTGGTTGTATTATCCTGACACGCCGTCATATGACAGCGTGCAGGATAATGAGCTCTGCGTGCCCCCGCTCTGACTTAGGCTCTTTACCATGTGACCAGCTGTGTCCAATCACAGCTGGTCACATAGTAAATAGGAAGAAGCATTGATCGGCTTTCCTCAGTTCGTACCTGACAGGCACGAGTGGAGGAGAGGCGATCTGCGGCTCTCCTGACAGGGGGGGGGGGGGTCTGTGCTGGTAATCAGAGCATTAATTACCAGTGCAGACCCTTGGGGGGGTGCCACTAGAGCCACAAGGGATGCCCACCCATGACCCCAGGGATGCCCACTATGGCCACCAGGGATGTCAATCAGGGCTCAGGGAGCTCACCAGGGCCCTCCCCATCAGTGCTGCCTGCCAGTGCCCTCCCCATCAGTGCTGCCCACTGGTTCCCATCATTGCCATCTATCAGTGCCGCCCACCAGTGCCCATTATTGCCCCCCAGTGCTGCCTATCAGTGCCGATCATTGCCACCTATCAGTGCCGCCTATCAGTGCCCACCAATGCTGCATATCAGTGCTATCTATCAGTGCCACATATCAGTGCTGCCTATCAGTGCCCATCAGTGCTGAATATTAGTGCCTCCTCATCAGTGCCTGTCAGTGCGGCCTCATCAGTGCAGGAAAAAAACATATCTATTTACAAAATTTTATAACATAAAAAAAAAACCTTTTTTTTTTTCAAACTTTTCAGTCTTTTTTTATTTGTGTAGCAAAAAAGAAAAAACCTTGTGGTGATCAAATACCACCAAAAGAAAGCTCTATTTATGGGGAAAAAATGACATAAATTTGGTTTAGGTACAGTGTTGCATGACCGCGCAATTGTCATTCAAAATGCAACAGCGCTAAAAGCTGAATATTGGCCTGGGTGGGAAGGGGGAAAAGTGCCCTGTATTGAAGTGGTTAATCTTTTCCATAGTTTGTAGACACTATGACCTTTACACAAACCAGTCAGTATATGCTTGTTGGGATTTTTACCAAAAATATACAGCAGAATACATATTGGCCTAAATTGATGAAGAAAAAAATTGGATTTTTGACTTACTATAAAATCCATTTCTCTGATGTTCATTGACAGACACAGCACAAACCCCTCTGTGGAGTTATAATTCTCCTGACACTGCTTGTAACAAAACTGAGTGGCTATAGCATTGAGAGGGAGTATACCTCCTGGGACTGCCCATGTGTGTAGCCAGAATTATTTTCTGCCTAGTGTCCTACTCCTATAGGGGGGCAGCATAACCCAATGGTTATAAATATCAGGAGCTGTGTCCATCAATGAACATCAGAGAAATGGATTTTACCGTAAGTCAAAAATCCCATATCTCTTTCGTTCATTGACGGACACAGCTTTTGATATTCCTAACCATTGGGACATCCCAAAGCAGTGTTAAACATGAGGGGTGGGAACAACAACAAAATTCCTAAGGCTAAACATTAGCCAACCAGGTAACAGGAGCTCAACCAAACAACTGGAGCCCACCTAAAAAAAAAAAAACAACACACCCTCAAACAGGATCAGGTCCTCCTAAACAGCAGCCTGCAAAACCTTGTGGCCAAAAGAAGCATTGGCAGATGCCAACACATCCACTTTATAAAACTTTGTAAAAGTGTGCACCGACGACCAGGTGGACACCTTGCAAAGCTGCGTCACTGACGCCTGATGTTGGAAAGCCCAGGAGGCTATAGTAGAGCGCCTTGACAGGGAAAGGAGGAACCTGACCCTTGATGGAATAGGCCTGAACCACCGTCTGCCTGATCCATCTGGAAATGGTCACAGAGGAAGCGGACAACCCTTATTGAGGTCCATACGTGAGCACAAAGAGAGACTGACTTCCTGAAAGACTCTGTAGCTGTCAAGTACACCCTAATTACCCGGACCATATCCAAGGCATGCAAAGCAATTTGCTTAGGATGTTTAGACCTGGGACACGGAAGGCAACAATGTCTTCATTCAAATAAAATCAACCTTTGGAAGGAACGATGGACAGAGGCGAAGAACAACTTATCCCTTTGAATCACCAGGTAAGGTGAACAACAGGATAACACCACCAGTTACGACAACCTGCGCGCAGAGGTAATAGCCACTAAAAAGGCCACCTTCTGGGACAGCGTAAGCAGGGGAATCTCCCGAATATTTTCAAAGGGAGGCTTCTGTAGAGCTGAAAGCACCAAATTAAGATCCTAAGGCAGCAACAGAGGCCGCACTGGAAGAACCAAATGTCGGATACCCTGAAGAAAGGTACACACCAGGGAGTGTGTGGCCAGAGGTCGTTGGAAGAAGACCGCCAAAGCCGACATTTGGCCCTTAACGGTACTCGAGGCCAATTTCTGTTCAACCAACCCCACCCCTGTTCAAGAAAGGTCAGGACCCGAGCCACCATGAAGGGCCGAGGAAGAACCCCAAGAGACTCACACCAGGCAATGTACGTCTTCCACGTACGGTGGTAGATCTTCCTATTTCCTTTTAACAGTGTAGGAATCACCAACTCAGATAAACCCCTATCCTTCAGCACCTGGTGTTCAACAAGCTCTCACAGCAAGCGACTGTAAAGCAGGATGGAAGACCGATCCTTGGGACAACAGATCCTCCCTGATGGAAGCAGCCAAGGAACATCGGCGACCAGCCGCACCAGATCGGCGTACCAAGCCCGGCGAGGCCAGTCCAGAGCCACTGAGATGACCGGAATCCCTTCTGCCTTGATCCTGCATACAAGTCTTGGTAGAAGCTTGAGAAGAGGCAAGACCTAAATCAGACAATACTGACCCCACAGGGCCATCACTGTGTCTCTGGCATCCACCAGAGGATTCATTGACTGAGCCACAAACCTCTGCACCTGTCTGTTGAGCCGAGATGCCAACAGATCCACCTCGGGGGTGCCCCAATGGAGACACAGCTGATGAAACACCTCCGGATGAAGGGACCACTCCCGTGGTCCAACGCCTACCGACTGAGGTAATCTGCCTACCAATTTTCCACCCTGGGAATGTGTACGGCGGAGAGGGTTGGAACAAACTGTTCAGCCCACTTTAGAATGCTGGCTACCTCCAGAGCCACCAGGACACTTCTTGACCCCCCCCCCCTACGGCCGTGGCATTGTCCGATTTAATGCGCACTGGACAACCTTGAAGACGATCTGTCCAATGATCCAGACACAGTCCGAATGCTCGGAGATCCAATACATTGATCAGGAGCCTGGACTCTTCCAGCGCCCAGATCCCCTGAGCAGAATGCTTCCTGAGAACGCCTCCCCAGTCAACCAGGCTGCCATCCATGGTGGTTAGCACCCTGCCCCCATCCCAGGAAAGTGGCAAGACCACCCAAATAGCCCCAGCGTGGGAAGGGTGAGGGATTTGGCAAGGGGGGTGCCTGCGGGAAGGAGGGGAACCCGAGGGACCGACCATCCCAAGGAGGGGCCACATCCACCCCAAAACCCCTCGGAGAGGGCAGCTACTCACCATACCAGGAATCAGGTGGGCACCTTTACAGACAGAACCTCTCTAAATCGAAATGGTGGGGCTGTCGGCCAGAAAGAATGCTGCGTCTCGGGCCGCGAACCAGTCATATACGACCTCGCGAGGCGTTTAACTCGCAGGCCAGCCCCCGTCTAGTGGGGCTATGTCGCGGCCGACCTAGCGCGGAGCTGGTCTGCACACGCTCGCTAGGGTGACCACTGGATCTAGATTATCCAGCCCGTCGCCAAGTCTGGCAGTTGATTGTAGATCTCACAAGAAAAAATCCAGGAGAAAAAAATGTTCTATCTAAAAAGATTTGCCAGGACCAATGTTCCCAGCAAGGAAATAGGTCCTTACTCCTGACTAAGCAGAAAAAAAACTGAGTGGCTTTAGCAGAGAGAGGGAGTATACCCCCTAGGACTGCCCATGGGTGTAGCCAGATATCTTTTCTGCTTAGTGTCCTACTCCTGCAGGGGACAGTATAACCCAATGGTTATGAATATCAGAAGCTGTGTCTGTCAATGAACGAAAGAGAAATTAAAGAGCCCCATTTCTTCGAATTCACACGCAGAAGGGAACGCAAAAGGCTTCAAGATGGGGGCTTTTGCTTGATCTTAAAGCCTTTTATAAGGTTGTATTATCTGAATTTTTAAAACTATGTCAACAGTCCTCTTCTAAGATATCTATATCAGGACAATCATCTGCACCAGAACAAAAAGCCCTTACAGTTATGATGGGTAATGACGCTATCATAATAAAAACCGCCGACAAGGGAGGCGGTATAGTCATCTAGGATCATATGAATTATCTTAGAGAAGTGAAAAGACTACTCTCTGATTCCACTACTTACATAAAACTCTCGAAAGGCCTTCTCCCAGAATACAAAAAAGAAGCCTTAGAATTAATCCATACCGCCAAAACCAATAATGTCATTGATAAGATTGATGTCTCCTTCCTCAGTAGGGATGTGTATTGTACTTCCTACTTTTATCACATCTCAAAAATCCAACCAACCCTCCCGGGAGGCCAATTTTTGCAGCCATGGATATCATAACATCTCTATTTTCCATTTATATTGATCAATTTCTACAACCTTTAGCTCAGGGACTCCAAATTTACATTAGAAATGGGACTCATCTCCTAGAACTTCTAGAACCCTACCATTGGAAAAAAAATTTACCACTGGATATCTCTAGATGTCAGTTCCCTCTATAAATCCATACCCCATGAGCTTTGACTTGCAGCTTTGGATTCTTTTCTATCCGGTGATCCGTATATGAATCAACGTCAGGCAGATTTTATCTTGGAGGCCACTAGATTTTGCCTGACACATAACTATTTTATTTTGATGGGAAAATGTATTTACAAGTCCAAAGCACAGCTATGGGCGCAAATTTTATGCCCTCATATGCCACTTTGGCTATGGGTTTGTGGAAGTCCAAGTATATATGGATCCTTTTTCCAAACATCTAGTCTTTTTCGGCAGGTATATAGATAATATACCGTATATACTCGAGTATAAGCCGACCCGAGTATAAGCCGAGGCCCCTACTTTTACCACAAAAAGATGGGAAAAATCATTGACTCGAGTATAAGCCTAGGGTGAGAATGCAGGGCGGCAGGCATGGTGCAGGAGAATGCAGGGTACTGGCATGGTACAGGAGAATGCAGGGTGACTGGCATGGTACAGGAGAATGCAGGGTACTGGCATGGTGCAGGAGAATGCAGGGTGACTGGCATGGTGCAGGAGAATGCAGGGTACTGGCATGGTGCAGGAGAATGCAGGGTAATGGCATGGTACAGGAGAATGCAGGGTGACTGGCATGGTACAGGAGAATGCAGGGTACTGGCATGGTGCAGGAGAATGCAGGGTGACTGGCATGGTACAGGAGAATGCAGGGTACTGGCATGGTGCAGGAGAATGCAGGGTACTGGCATGGTGCAGGAGAATGCAGGGTACTGGCATGGTGCAGGGGAATGCAGGGTACTGGCATGGTACAGGAGAATGAGGGTACTGGCATGGTGCAGGAGAATGCAGGGTACTGGCATGGTACAAGAGGATCCGGGGTTGTGGGCATACTACAGGAGATGCAGTGCTGTGGGCATGGTACAGGTGGACCATGCCCGCAGCACTGCATCCCTTGTAGTATGCCCGCAGCCCTGCATAATGGCAGGTAGTGTTACTTACCTGTTCCAGAGGCGCCTTCATTTTAAATATGGCGCCGCCCGGCGCCGACACGTCATTGCGCACGCGCCACTCGTATACTTTCGGCTATTACCGGCCTCTCCCGAGCGGCGGCGGCGCGTGCGCAGTGACATGTATGCACCGGGCGGCGCCATTTTTAAAGCTTAAACACGTCGGAGTGGCCAGGGACTTTTTTTTTTTTTCTTGACTCGAGTATAAGCTGAGGGGGGACGTTTTCAGCACAAAAAAATGTGCTGAAAAACTCGGCTTATACTCGAGTATATACGGTACTCATCTGGGAGGGTTTACTCATGTGCTGAATTCAGAACACCTAGCCTTCCTCGATCTTGAGTTATATCACAAAAATGGCCAAATACATGGTAACAACTATTTTAAACCTTACTGTAAAAAAAAAAAGGGGGGCTATAAGATTGTGGAACTTTCTACCACGAATGGTGGTAACTGCGGGGAGAATGGCTACTTTTAAAAGACTCTTGGACGTACATCTCAAAGATCAAAACATTCAGGGGTATGGGAAATGAATACGTCCACACACACCTACACAGGTTGAACTGGATGGACTATTGTCCTTATTCAACCTCAACTACTATGTAACCTACTACATTATAGGAGTTACCACTACCACGAATGGACCAACAATATCCCGAGAGGCCAATTCTGTCGGCTTAGACATAACTGCACCAGTAAGGATGATTATATAGAACAAAGCTCTATTATGATAAACAGGTTAACCACTTGCCGTCTGCTCACTAGAACTGTACTGCGGCAAAGTGGCTCTTGTAGGTCTGACGACGTAGTACTACGTCGGCAGACACTTCCCCTTCTAGGCAGGGCGCGCGCACCGCTGGAGGCTCACTCCCGCTGTATTCAGTCACAGCAGGAGTCGGGCCAGGGGAGGAGCAGCAGCGATCGCCGCTGCTCTTCCCCGATTGTCTGGGAATCGAGTGTGGAGATCCGCCCGCTTGTGTAAACACAAGCGGGCGGATCTCCTAAGTGATCTCCTAAGCTGAACCCTCGATCTGTCCTTGTGTCACACAGTCACCTCCCCCCACACACGTCAGTAAGCACCAGGCATACATTAACCCCTCCCTCTCCAATAAAATTAACCCCTTCCCTGCCAGTGTCATTTTTACAGTAACAGTGCATATTTATAGCTCTGATTACTGCAGTAATGTCACTGGTAACCCCAAAAGTGTCAAAAATGTCAGTCAAGGGTCCGATCTGTCCGCCGCAATGTCGCAGTCCCACAAACAAATCGCAGATCTCCGCCATTACTCGTTAAAAAAAAAACACCAAAAATGACATAAATCTTTCCCTTAGTTAGTAAACGCAATAACTTTTGCGCAAACCAATCAAAATACGCTTATTGAGATTTTTTTTACCAAACATAGGTAGCAGAAAACAAATTGACCAAAAATTAAAAAAAATTTTGATTTTTACATTTTTTTGGGGGGAATTTCATATTCCCCCCAAAAAAAATAAAATAAAATATTGTTATTTTTTCAAAATTTACGCTTTTTTTTGTTAATAGCGCAAAAAGTAAACATGGCACAGGTGATCAAATACCACCAAAAGAAAGCTCTATTTGTGGGAAAAAAAGGACGTCAATTTCATTTGGGTACGGCATCGCACGACCGCGCAATTGTCAGTTAAATTCGCACAGTGCCGAATCGCAAAAAGTGGCCCAGACGTAAGACAGCAAAATCCTCCGGTGGTAAAGTGGTTAAAGGAAAAGGGGTATCCCGAATGACTTTCTTCAAGCTCAAGCCCATTATCTTGAAGGTATACCCCCTTAAAAAGAAAAACGTGCCTTTTGACCAGTCTGTCCATTTTATTACTAAATTACATCCAGAACACAAAATGATGGATTGCATTCTTGAAAGACACTGGAATATTTTATTAGAAGATCCGCACCGTAGGCCCCTCTTTCCAATAAGCCATGGGTCACATACAAAAAAGCACCCAACCTGAAAAAGAAAAATCGCACCTAGCAAACTAAAACTCAGCCAAACTACTGCCTCCGCCCAACTTTGCCCTATACCTATAAGTGGGCATGTACCAGTGTAAAAAAACCTTATGTAAAACGTGCCTTTGTCACACATGGTAAAAAGGCTTTCTCCACAAAAGAGAAAACATACCAACTTGGGGAATTTTACAATTGCTCATCAGATCATGTGGTTTATTGTATAACTTGTCCCTGCAAATTATTGTACGTAGGTAGAACCATACGACCCCTTAGAAGCAGATTTGGAGAACATCTCAGATTAATGGAAGGGAGAAAGGATAAACATAGTGTCCCCCGCCACTTTTTGGAATAGCATAATAAGTCCACATCTGGACTAGAAGTATGAGTCATAGAACAAACAACATCTTACAAAGCCATCCACAACTTAGCCCCCAACTACATCACTAGCCTTGTCTCAAAATACCAACCTAATCGCTCTCTTCGTTCCTCTCAAAGCCTCCTGCTCTCTAGCTCCCTCGTCATCTCCTCCCATGCTCGCCTCCAGGACTTTGCCAGAGCCTCTCCAATCCTATGGATTATATTATATCTTTTATCTATTTGTCAGACATTCACACTTAACTATTATACATCGCAGTACACAGCGGTTTTATTTTGCCAAATGTTTTGTATGTCTCCTTGTTGTATTGAATTACACTGCACTGCCTGGCCAAAAAAAAAGTCGCCACCAAAAAAAAAAAAAAAAAAGATCACACACTGATCGCCGCGTATGCGGTGCAGATTATCCTGGTGGCTGCAGGTGCCTGTTTCTGCTGGGTGGTGAGTCTGGTGGGGTTCTCTCCCTCTCTGCTGAGGATTGCTTGGTGCTTTTTGTGCCTGGCGACCGTGTGATGCTGCCAGCGCAGTGGGGGTTGTCCCTTGCAGTGTTTTACACCTTTTTTAAAGGGTGCCCCTGGTGACTCATGGAGTCTTTGGAGCACATCTCCCCACCGGATTCCCTCTCTGAGGCTGCATGGCCCTCCGGGCCCCAACCATCCATCAATGCACTGATGGCGGTCATGGAGTCCTTTTTGTCCCTGGTGGAGGTGGCTTTCGGGCAACGGGCTAGCAAAAAGCACCCGCCTTCCCCTGCCTCACCTTCCTCATCAGTACCTAAATCTGATTCGGCCGCCAAGGACGTGGGTCACCCTGCCGAGTCTGCAACCACGTGCCCCGGAATCCTCTGATGGTGAGGATGATTCCTCTACAACTGTGCATGAAAAGGCGCTGGTGGATGCACTTATTGTATCTGTGCATGAGACCTTAAAGATGGAGGACGCAGCTGCAGCTGTAACGGAGCTTTGGCACTCACAAGCCATCCAAAGTGGCAAAGGTGTCACCCTTCCCCGCCTATTTTGATAAAATTGTTGCTAAAGATTGGGGACGACCAAAGCGTCCTCTTGGGGTCCCTTAGCGATTTACTAGGCGTTACCCCTATGAGGATTCCCTTCTTAAGGAGTGGACTGTTCCACCGGTGGTTGACCCTCTGGATTTCCAGATTAAACAGGGCAACCATGATTTGGGTTGAAGAGCCTCCGGCCTTTAAGGATCAGGCTGACAGGAAGGCAGAGGCTGTGGGCCGCAATATGTGCACTCTGGCTGGTTTGGCACTGAGGCCGGTATTCACCATTGCCCTGGTGTTTCAAACTCTGACTGAGTGGGCTAAGCTTTTATGCTGTGACCTGAAGGGAGAACAGACCCCCCCCCCCTGCTGCCTTTGCTGAGCTGGCGGACCAGCTGGTCCAGGGGCTGCAGTTTATCTGTGATGCCTCTTTGGATGCGGCTCGACTCTCCGTGGTCCTTCGGCGTGTCTATTGGCTCAAATGCTGGTCTGCGGATCAGAGTTTTAAAAAAGGCCTTGACTGATCTACCCTTCAAGGAGATCACCTGTTAGGAGCTACCTTGGATGACATCATTAACCACTTTACCGCTGCTCACTGAGCCTCTACTTCGGCAAAGTGGCTCGATAACGTCTGACGACGCAGACCTACGTCGCCAGACATTCCCCTCTATCACTAGAGCTGTACTGCGGCAAAGTGGCTCTTGTAGGTCTGACGACGTAGTACTACGTCGGCAGACACTTCCCCTTCTAGGCGGCGCGTGTGCGCCGCCGGAGGCACACTCCCGCGCGCCGCCGGAGGCTCGCTCCCGCTGTATTCAGTCACAGCGGGAGTCGGGCCAGGGGAGGAGCGGCGGTGATCACCGCCGCTCTTCCCCGATCGTCGGGGAATCGAGTGTGGAGATCCGCCCGCTTGTGTAAACAAAGCGGGCGGATCTTCTAAGTGACAGGCAGGGTCAGATTGCAGGGTTCAGCGTAGCTGAACCTGCGATCTGTCCCTGTGTCACTCAGTCACCTCCCCCCCACACACGTCAGTAAGCACCAGGCATACATTAACCCCTTGATCACCAATAAAAATTAACCCCTTCCCTGCCAGTGTCATTTTTACAGTAACAGTGCCTATTTATAGCAGTGATTACTGTAGTAATGTCACTGGTACCCCCAAAAGTGTCAAAAATGTCAGTCAAGGGTACGATCTGTCCGCTGCAATGTCGCAGTCCCGCAAAAAAAATCGCAGATCGCCGCCATTACTCGTTAAAAAAAAAAACCCAAAAATGACAGAAATCTTTCCCTTAGTTAGTAAACGCAATAACTTTTGCGCAAACCAATCAAAATACGCTTATTGCGATTTTTTTTACCAAAAATATGTAGCAGAAAACAAATTGGCCAAAAAAGAAAAAAAATTTTTTTTTGGGGGGGGGGGGGAATTTCATATAAAAAAATGTAAAAAATATTGTTATTTTTTCAAAATTGTCGCTATTTTTTTGTTTATAGCGCAAAAAGTAAAAATCGCACAGGTGATCAAATACCGCCAAAAGAAAGCTCTATTTGTGGGAAAAAAGGGCGTAAATTTCGTTTGGGTACAGCGTGGCATGACCGCGCAATTGTCAGTTAAATTCGCACAGTGCCGAATCGCAAAAAGTGGCCTGGACGTAAGACAGCAAAATCCTCCGGTGGTAAAGTGGTTACATTATAAAATTAATAAGTGACTTCTGTGTACTAAGCTTGGACTCATATCTCTGAAGAGATTGTTGCATTTTAGTGCCTAATTGCTTGGTCTACGCTACATGCCAATCTGTATGCAATTGCACTGTGTATTGGCAGATTGCATGCAGATTGTAAACCAGACGGAGATCTGCGTGTGTGTGTGTGTGGTGTCCCAGCAGACCAGTCTGCGGACAAACTGTTGGGTGGTGGCAGGCTATTGTTTGTGGTATGTGGGTGTGGGGACAGTGGGAAGAGTGATTAACACAGGGGCTCTAGCTTGTAGGATAGCTGGAGGAATCCTAGTGTAATAATTGCTAGACTGCTCCCTAACCCTTAGAGTGCACCAGATTTTATGTAAGATTTGTATCTGCCTGTGTGTGGTCAGCCAGCTGGATTGGAGTGGAGTCTCCCTCTAGTGGTGACCAAAGGCAGTGCAGGCTGTGAAAGTATCAGAGTCAGTCTAATTACTCAGTAGGAATTTCCCTTATTCCCTTATACTCCCCAGTCATGAAACCACGTCTCGGTTAGCTAGTCGCCGTGGGCGTGGTGAATCGTGACAGCCCCTAACGCTAACAGAGAGGGAACAAGGGGGGATAGAATAGTGTTGTACGTCCCTTTTACACCCTCAGAGATCAGGAGCATCCTGGCCAACTTTCCGGAATATAGGATGAATCCACTGGGGTTCAAAAGAATTTTTGGGCAAACTCATTTTAGTTACGGCATGAGCGGAACGGATTGCGCCCAGATTCTGAGAGCTAAGGTGGGAGATGAGATAGTAAATACAACAATATCTTGTTGTCATATTACCACCTAGGAGCAGACAACATCAAGGGGGAAGGAATAAGTGTAGCCCTCCTGGGAAAACTCCCAGATCTCTATGGTGCTAACTCCACTACTGATGTGATGAAGCTGAGCTAAAATTCCAGGGAAGAATGCATTTGTTTCTGCAAGTAGGCTGCATTGGATGCAGATCCGGAGGTTGGCCCTGACACTGCAGTTGGGGGTGGGAGACTCACAACCATCCATCTAATGCTAAGAGCCAAGTTTTTAGAAGATATCCACACGAAAATTCGAGACCGGCTATTATTAGCTAGAACCGAATTAAACGTCCATGCCTGCCATTCTGTCTACTCTCACTGCTATAGAAAGGAAGATGGAAGGGAAGAAGCAGGATAAGACATCCAAGGTTTTTCGTCTCCCCGACTCCCTACCCACAGCAAACGGTAGAGCGTATCTCAGAGTGCCCGCTGGAGAGAATACGCCGAGGGTTCAGAGATAATACTCCACGCAGGAAGGAACAGGTTTGCTATCCATGTGAAAAGTCAGGGCACATCAGGTATAATTGTCCGACCAAAAACAACAACAAAAGAAGGGCGCACCGACCTCGTGCATTACCACTAAAAAGGTTTATTGTAAGCCAAAGACAACACACATTATACTCACAAACGAGTGATGATAAAGCAACGACAATAAAACCGGTCATCTCTCAGAAGGACCAGGGAACTCTTATACTGGATGACGTGCTGGTGTCAGCAACTATATGGCTGGGCTGACGCGTTTCCAGGGAGGACCCTCCTCCTGAGAGTCAAAACGTCTGACCAACCCGGCTGGTCCGCGGGGTAAGTGGCAATTCATTCCGGAGGATCTGGAAACTCCAATGGTAGGTATGGTCGGCAACGACTAGGACTCATCATAGGGCATTTTTAAACCGGTGTCAGCCCACATCAATCTATTCGTTGAAGAATTAAAATATCCCCTCCCTTGCCTCATTGACACCGGTGCAGCCTAAACGGTTCTAGGATCTCAAGACCTTAGAGGCAAAGGTTCCCCCTTCAGGGGAGACAACTAACACCTACTAACCTCACTCTAAGACAATTCAAAAAATTTGAACCCAGCATCTCTTCTTACTGTTATTGAGGAGGAAAAGAGGGTAGATAATGGTGTGAAAAATGGTAATTTTCAAAACTTTCAAACTAACAACACTAATCTCTTGACCTCTAACCAATTTTCCAACCTAATAGGAACAACACGACTGCCTTTCTTTGATGGAATGGGAATCAGCGGCTGTAAGTCTGGCAAAGGAGGCTCCCATCCCAGACATTAAGTGGTAAGGTTGAACAGTCAATGGGATCATTAGGAACAAAGTCTGAAAAATTATGGCTGATACTGGAAAACCATTGCCTCAATGTCTCCCCATAGCTCTCTACTCCATCAGGAATGTCCCTAAACAGCCCCATGGGTTATCACCCTACCGGTTTAGGAGATATCTCCAACCGTGCCGGTTTAGGAGATATTAATTGTACCTACAGGTAAGCCTTATTATAGGCTTACCTGTAGTTAAAAGTGGCGAAAAACGGTATACTACCGCTTTAAGTGCAGCGAAGATCTCGACGCACCGAGCAAATTTCTATGCGCCAAACCCCATTAATTTCCATCACAATTGAGGGACAGAGGGGGAATTGGGGTGTAATAGAGGAACAGATGGGGGATTGAGGAGCGATAGAGGAACAGGGTGGGGATTGGGGTATAATAGAGAGACAGAGGGGGGATTGGGGAGTAATAGAGGAACAGATGGGGGATTGAGGAGCGATAGAGGAACAGGGTGGGGATTGGGGTATAATAGAGAGACAGAGGGGGGATTGGGGAGTAATAGAGGAACAGATGGGGGATTGAGGAGCAATAGAGGAACAGAGGGGGGATTTTGGTATAATAGAGGACGGGGGGGGGGCATTGGGGTATAATAGATAAATATCTAGAGGATTGGGGTATAAAAGAGGCAGAATTGGGGTGTAATAGAGGACAGAGGGGGGATTGGGGTGTAATAGAGGATGGAGCGGGAATTGGGGTATAATATAGGACAGAGCAGGGATTGGGGTATCATAGATGGATAGATAGAGGATTGGGATATAATAGAGGAGAGATTGGGGTATAATAGAGGACAGAGGGGGAATTGGGGTGTTACAGAGGACAGAGGGGGGATTGGGGTATAATAGAGGACAGAGGGGGGATTGGGGTATAATAGAGGAACAGAGGGGGGATTGGGGTGTAATAGAGGACAGAGGGGGGATTTGGGTATAGTAGAGGTACAGAAGGGGATTGGGGTATAATAGAAGGACAGAGGGGGGATTGGGTGTAATAGAGGACGGGGGGGGGGCATTTGGGTGTAATAGAGGAGGGATTGGGGTGTAATAGAGGACAGAGGGGGGGGCATTTGGGTGTAATAGAGGGGGGATTTGGGTATAGTAGAGGTACAGAAGGGGGATTGGGGTATAATAGAAGGACAAAGGGGGGATTGGGGTATAATAGAAGAACAGAGGGGGGATTGGGTGTAATAGAGGGGGGATTGAGGTGTAATAGAGGACAGAGGGGAAATTGGGGTGTAATAGAGGACAGAGGGGGATTGGAGTGTAATAGAGGGGGAATTGGGGTATAATAGAGGACAGAGGGGGGATTGAGGTATAATAGAGGACAGAGGGGGGACTGGGGTGTAATAGAGGACAGAGGGGGGATTGGAGTGTAATAGAGGGGGGATTTGGGTATAGTAGAGGTACAGAAGGGGGATTGGGGTATAATAGAAGGACAGAGGGGGATTGGGGTATAATAGAAGAACAGAGGGGGGATTGGGTGTAATAGAGGGGGGATTGAGGTGTAATAGAGGACAGAGGGGAAATTGGGGTGTAATAGAGGACAGAGGGGGATTGGAGTGTAATAGAGGGGGGGTTGGGGTATAATAGAGGACAGAGGGGGGATTGGGGTATAATAGAGGACAGAGGGGGGATTGGGGTATATTAGAGGACAGAGGGGGGATTGGGGTATAATAGAGGACAGGGGGGGGTTGGGGTGTAATAGAGGACAGAGGGGGATTGGAGTGTAATAGAGGGGGGATTGGGGTGTAATAGAGGACAGAGGGGGGATTGGGGTGTAATAGAGGACAGAGGGGGGATTGGGGTATAATAGAGGACAGAGGGGGGACTGGGGTGTAATAGAGGACAGAGGAGGATTGGGGTGTAATAGAGGGGGGTTGGGGTATAATAGAGGACAGAGGGGGGGGGGTTGGGGTGTAATAGAGGAAGGATTGGGGTGTAATGGAGGACAGAGGAGGATTGGGGTGCAATAGAGGACAGAGGGACAGAGGGGGGGGGGGGTTGGGGTGTAATAGAGGGAGGATTGGGGTGTAATGGAGTACAGAAGGGGGGGGTTGGGGTATAATGGAGGGACAGAGGAGGATTGGGGTGTAATAGAGGACAGAGGGGGGATTGGGGTGTAATAGAGGACAGAGGGGGGATTGGGGTATAATAGAGGACAGAGGAGGATTGGGGTGTAATAGAGGACAGAGGGGGGATTGGGGTGTAATAGAGGACAGAGGGGGATTGGGGTATAATAGAGGACAGAGGGGGATTGGGGTATAATAGAGGACAGAGGGGGATTGGGGTATAATAGAGGACAGAGGGGGATTGGGGTATAATAGAGGTACAGAGGGGGGATTGGGGTATAATAGAGGACAGAGGGGGATTGGGGTATAATAGAGGACAGAGGGGGATTGGGGTGTAATA
Source organism: Pelophylax lessonae (assembly GCF_965119305.1). Taxonomy (NCBI): domain Eukaryota; kingdom Metazoa; phylum Chordata; class Amphibia; order Anura; family Ranidae; genus Pelophylax; species Pelophylax lessonae. The sequence goes on from NC_138775.1 coordinate 17,536,504, forward strand.
GAGGACAGAGGGGGGATTGGGGTGTAATAGAGGACAGAGGGGGGATTGGGGTATAATAGAGGACAGAGGAGGATTGGGGTGTAATGGAGGGACAGAGGAGGATTGGGGTGTAATGGAGGAATGGGGTAGATTGGGGTATAATAGAGGACAGAGGGGGATTGGGGTATAATAGAGGACAGAGGAGGATTGGGGTATAATAGAGGACAGAGGGGGGATTGGGGTATAATAGAGGACAGAGGAGGATTGGGGTATAATAGAGGACAGAGGGGGATTGGGGTGTAATAGAGGACAGAGGGGGATTGGGGTATAATAGAGGACAGAGGAGGATTGGGGTATAATAGAGGACAGAGGGGGATTGGGGTATAATAGAGGACAGAGGAGGATTGGGGTATAATAGAGGACAGAGGGGGGATTGGGGTATAATAGAGGACAGAGGAGGATTGGGGTATAATAGAGGACAGAGGGGGGATTGGGGTGTAATAGAGGACAGAGGGGGGATTGAGGTATAATAGAGGACAGAGGAGGATTGGGGTGTAATGGAGGGACAGAGGAGGATTGGGGTGTAATGGAGGGACAGAGAGGACAGAGAGGGGATTGGGGTGTAATGGAGGAATGGGGTAGATTGGGGTACAGGTGATATTTATGTGGGGGATGGGATAATGGAGGTGTAATGTGTCTTTGTAGCTGTGGAGGGACTACAAGTCTAAGTATGCTCTGGCCAACTCACACATTGTGGCAGTGGCTCAGGGCTGCAGCTCTTTGTTAGTTTCTGTTCTCGCTAAATAAAGTTTATTGAGAGGCGAAAAAAAAAATCTGACATCCCCGTGCCGAGCAGGAAGCAGAGGGGGAGGCGGGGTCAGAGCGGAGGGGCGGAGCTATAGCTGCTGGGGGAGCTGAGACTGACCCTGTGCAGGGTGAAACGCCCGAAAGAGGGTCACTGGGGGGAGCACCGACCCCGAGAGGATCCACAGGGGGCTCTGTGGAAGGGTGAGTTTGCTGGGGAACTACAACTCCCAGTGTGCCATGCGAGGGTATAAAGCACAATATGGGTGATGGGTTCCACAGGTCCTATGGTGGGTGAGGGGTACTCTGTGTCTCAGGGTGGGTGAGGGGTACTCTGTGTCTCAGGGTGGGTGAGGGGTACTATGTGTCTCAAGGTGGGTGATGTGCTACATATTCCCAGTGTGCCATGTGGGGGTATAAACAATAATATTGGTGAGGGGTAAAACAGGTGCCAAGGTGGGTAAAGGGTACAATGTGTATGTGTCCCAAGGTGGGTGAGGGGGGTACTACAGATCCTGTGTTAGATGAGGGGTACTCCAGGATGGAGGATGGTACATATCTCAAGGTGGGTGAGGGGTACTCCAGGTCCTATGGTGGGTGAAGGGTGCTATGTGTTTCAGGGTGGGTGATGGGTACTACGGGTGCCAAGGTGTGTGATGGGTACTACCATTCCTGTGGTGGGTGAGGGGTACTCCATATCCCAAGATAAGTGAGGGGCAATATCTATTCCAGGGTGAGCGAGAGGTACTATAGGTGCTGGGGTGGGTGAGGGGTACTCCGGGTACTGTGTGTTCCAAGGTGGGTGAGGGGTGCTACAAGTGCCAAGGTAGGGGAGGGTCCCCCGGGTATTATGTGTTCCCAGGTGGGTGAGGGGTACTACAAGTGCCAAGGTAGCGGAGGGGAACTATAGGTGCTGGGGTGGGTGAAGGGTACCCTGGGTATTATGTGTTCCAGGGTGGGTGAGGAGTACTACAAGTGCCATGATCGGGGAGGGGTTCTATAGGTGCTGGGGTGGGTGAGTGATACCCCAGGTCCTATGGTGGGTGAGGGGTACTACAAGTGCCAAGGTGGGTGAGGGGTACTATAGGTGCTGGGGTGGGTGAGGAGTACTCCAGGTCCTATGGCAGGTGAGGAGTACTGTGTGTTCCAGAGTGGGTGAGGGGAGCTACAAGTGCCAAGGTAGGGGAGGGGAACTATAGGTGCTGGGGTGGGTGAAGGGTACTACAAGTGCCATGATCGGGGAGGGGTTCTATAGGTGCTGGGGTGGGTGAGGCATACCCCAGGTCCTATGGTGGGTGAGGGGTACTATAGGTGCTGGGGTGGGTGAGGGGTACCCAAGATCCTATGGCGGGTGAGGGGTACTATAGGTGCTGGGGTGGGTGAGGGATACCCCAGGTTCTATGGTGGGTGAGGAGTACTATAGGTGCTGGGGTAGGTGAGGGGTACCCAAGGTCCTATGACAGGTGAGGGGTACTATAGGTGCTGGGGTGGGTGAGGGATACCCCAGGTCCTATGGTGGGTGAGGGGTACCCCAGGTCCTATGGTGGGTGAGGGGTACTATAGGTGCTGGGGTGGGTGAGGGGTACCCCAGGTCCTATGGTGGGTGAGGGGTACTATAGGTCCTATGGTGGGTGAGGGGTACCCCAGGTCCTATGGTGGGTGAGGGGTACTATAGGTGCTGGGGTGGGCGAGTGGTACCCAAGGTCCTATGGTGGGTGAGGGGTACTATAGGTGCTGGGGTGGGTGAGGGGTACCCAAGATCCTATGGCGGGTGAGGGGTACTATAGGTGCTGGGGTGGGTGAGGGATACCCCAGGTTCTATGGTGGGTGAGGAGTACTATAGGTGCTGGGGTAGGTGAGGGGTACCCAAGGTCCTATGACAGGTGAGGGGTACTATAGGTGCTGGGGTGGGTGAGGGATACCCCAGGTCCTATGGTGGGTGAGGGGTACCCCAGGTCCTATGGTGGGTGAGGGGTACTATAGGTGCTGGGGTGGGTGAGGGGTACCCCAGGTCCTATGGTGGGTGAGGGGTACTATAGGTCCTATGGTGGGTGAGGGGTACCCCAGGTCCTATGGTGGGCGAGTGGTACCCAAGGTCCTATGGTGGGTGAGGGGTACTATAGGTGCTGGGGTGGGTGAGGGGTACCCCAGGTCCTATGGCGGGTGAGGGGTACTATAGGTGCTGGGGTGGGTGAGGGGTACCCCAGGTCCTATGGCGGGTGAGGGGTACTATAGGTGCTGGGGTGGGTGAGTGGTACCCCAGGTCCTATGGCGGGTGAAGGGGTACTATTTGTTCCAGGGCTACTTCTCATCATACAGATCTTCCTACATAGCAGTCAGTGTTCAGAAGGGGCTGTGCTGGAATTTTGCAGTGGCCGGTAATATAGGGTGGGGGGGTTCAGTTTTTGCCGCGTGTTGGTGGAGGAAGCTTCTGTGTGATTGGTTGCTGCGGCTCAGTAGCACTGTCAGTATTCTATGTGTGTCGGTGAGTCATGTGATCTCTGTACTGATCCCCTGTGTGTTCTCTGTGTGCAGGTCATGGCGTCCCGAGGGTCCGGCACGTCCTTGTCACGCAGGAATTATCGGCTGTCTATAGAGCCCGAGAAGACGAAGGTGACAGGTGATGAGATCCGATACTCACTGAACCCTCTACATGAACCGACTCTCAGGGGCCCATCCTGGATAGCATATCCTATGGACGGACTCTCAGAGGCCCATCCTGCATAGCGCATCCTATGGACGGACTCTCAGGGGCCCATCCTGGAAAGCATATCCTATGGATGGACTCTCAGGGGCCCATCCTGGATAGCATATCCTATGGACGGACTCTCAGGGGCCCATCCTGGATAGCATATCCTATGGACGGACTCTCAGGGACCCATCCTGGATAGCATATCCTATGGATGGACTCTCAGGGGCCCATCCTGGATAGCATATCCTATGGACGGACTCTCAGGGACCCATCCTGGATAGCATATCCTATGGACGGACTCTCAGGGGCCCATCCTGGATAGCATATCCTATGGAGGGACTCTTAGGGACCCATCCTGGATAGCATATCCTATGGACAGACTCTCAGGGACCCATCCTGGATAGCCTATCCTATGGAGGGACTCTTAGGGGCCCATCCTGGATAGTATATACAATGGATGGACTCTCAGGGACCCATCCTGGATAGCCTATCCTATGGAGGGACTCTTAGGGGCGTCTCTGGTGTCACCTTTGCGGGAAGTGTCTCTGGTGTCACCATTGCAGGAAGTGTCCCTGCGTCTCTGGTGTCACCATTGCAGGAAGTGTCCCTGCGTCTCTGGTGTCACCTTTGCAGGAAGTGTCTCTGGTGTTACCATTGCAGGAAGTGTCTTTGGTGTCATCATTGCAGGAAATGTCTCTGGTGTCACTATTGCGGGAAGTGCCTGGTGTCACCAGTGCAGGAAGTGTCCCTGATTTTTCTGGTGTCACCGTTGCAGAAAGTGTCCCTGATTCTCTGGTGTCCCCATTGCAGAAAGTGTCCCTGATTCTCTGGTGACACCATTGCAGAAAGTGTCCCTGATGTCACCATTGCAGAAAGTGTCCCTGATTCTCTGGTGTCACTATTGCAGAAAGTGTCCCTGATGTCACCATTTCAGAAAGTGTCCCTGATTCTCTGGTGTCACTATTGCAGAAAGTGTCCCTGATGTCACCATTTCAGAAAGTGTCCCTGATTCTCTGGTGTCACCATTTCAGAAAGTGTCCCTGATTCTCTGGTGTCACCATTGCAGAAAGTGTCCCTGATGTCACCATTGCAGAAAGTGTCCCTGATGTCACCATTGCAGAAAGTGTCCCTGATGTCACCATTGCAGAAAGTGTCCCTGATTCTCTGGTGTCACCATTTCAGAAAAATGTCCCTGATTCTCTGGTGTCACTATTGCAGAAAATGTCCCTGATGTCACCATTGCAGAAAGTGTCCCTGATTCTCTGGTGTCACCATTGCAGAAAATGTCCCTGATTCTCTGGTGTCACCATTGCAGAAAATGTCCCTGATTCTCTGGTGTCACCATTGCAGAAAGTATCCCTGATGTCACCATTGCAGAAAGTGTCCCTGATTCTCTGGTGTCACCATTGTAGAAAGTGTCCCTGATTCTCTGGTGTCACCATTGCAGAAAGTGTCCCTGCGTCTCTGGTGTCACCTTTGCGGGAAGTGTCTTTGGTGTCACCATTGCAGGAAGTGTCCCTGCGTCTCTGGTGTCACTATTGCGGGAAGTGTCTGGTGTCTCCGTTGCAGGAAGTGTCCCTGATTCTCTGGTGTCACCGTTGCAGGAAGTGTCCCTGATTCTCTGGTGTCACCGTTGCAGGAAGTGTCCCTGATTCTCTGGTGTCACCATTGCAGGAAGTGTCCCTGCGTCTCTGGTGTCACTATTGCGGGAAGTGTCTGGTGTCACCGTTGCAGGAAGTGTCCCTGATTCTCTGGTGTCACCGTTGCAGGAAGTGTCCCTGATTCTCTGGTGTCACCATTGCAGAAAGTGCCCCTGAGTCTCCTGAACTGATCTGTTTTCTCTCTGGAGACAAAAAATAAACACACATTGGTCCTCAGCCTGAATGCATGCAATACAGATCACATGGGTTGCCATGCAGTGTGCAGAAATAAAATAATTTGTATGCGTTTAGGATCCCTTAAAAAAAAAAAAAAAAGGTCCCCAAACATTTAACTTGCAGCACAATGACACAAGGAACATCCCGTAAAATAGCCGCCGTTCAGAGCCCAGTGATGTCATACATCATTCCCGATAAGTTGAGTTTGCGTGGCTCCTAAAATCGAAGTCCATAGATTCTCCTGGTCAGAAATTATTCCTCAAAATAAGTTGCTGGAGAGCACAATCAGATCTATTATTATTATTATTATTATTTACATTTTTTTTTTTTAAATCCTTCAATTATAAATGACGTCACACAGGGAGTATACAATGTAACATTTGGATCTCATGTCGGTGTTGTCGACTGGGTGTGGGGCTCATTCAGAGATGACATGTATTGTATTGGTATCTCTTCATATCCGGATTGTAACATTTCTCTCCTGTTCCAGGAATTGTGAACGATCGTCTCCTGAGTCAGTATCTGCACCGGATATTCCCGGGGAGTGATGGAGCTCAGCATGGTGCCGCATACAGGTAATCCCAGAATGTCATTCATTGCTGCTTCCTGAACTCTGTCCGTCACACAGGGAGGCGTAATCTTATTTTATATCCAACAGGGTTTTGAGTAAAAACTTAGAATGAGAGTAACTTGGTTTAACCACTTTAAGACCGGAGGATTTTCCTGCTTAACGTCCAGGCCACTTTTTTTCAACTTGGCACTGCGCGACTTTAACTGACAATTGCGCGGTCGTGCCGTACCCAAATTAAATTTACGTCCTTTTTTTTCCGCCACAAACAGAGCTTTCTTTTGGTGGTATTTGATCACCTCTGCGCTTTTCATTTTTTGCAATATTAATTAAAAAAATAGCAAAAAAAATTGACATTTTCTACTTTGACAGTTAAAAAATATCCAATATATTCAATTTTTGTCATATATTTAGGCCAAAATTTATTCAGCTACATGTCTTTGACATAAAAATTCTCAATGAGCGTATTTTTAACCGATTTAAGACCGGAAAAGTTTACCCCCTTCCTGACCAGGCCATATTTTGCGATTCGGCACTGCGTTACTTTTTAACGGACAATTGCATGGTCGTGCAACGCTGTACTCAAATAAAATTTATGTCCCTTTTTTTTTTACCCCCACAAATAGAGCTTTCTTTTGGTGGTATTTGATCCCCTGTGCGATTTTTATTTATTTTTTTTTCCCAAAAAAAAGCGACTATTTTGGAAAAAAAAAAAAAAAAAAAACAATATTTTTCACATTCTGATATATAACATTCCCCAACAAAAAATGTACAAATCAAAATGTTTTAACATCTTAGGACAATTTTGTTTTCTGCTACATATATTTTTGTTAAAAAAAAATCTCAATAAGCGTATTTTGATTGGTTTGCACAAAAGTTATCGCGTTTACTAACTACAGGAAAGATTTGTCATTTTTATTGTTTGGTTTTTTTTTTTTTTTTTACTAGTAATGGCGACGATCTGCGTTTTTTTTTTTTTTTTTTTTGGCGACATTGCGGCGGACAGATCGGGCCCCTGACTGACATTTTTGACACTTTTGGGGGGACCAGTGACATTACTACAGTAATCAGTGCTAAAAATATGCACTGTCACTGTAATAATGACACTAGCAGGGAAGGGGTTAACACTGTTGGTGATCAAGGGGTTAAATGTGTGCCTCTTGCTTACTGACGTGTGTGGGGGGAGGGGGTTGTGAGACACAGGCACAGATCGCAGGTTCAGCTATGCTGAATCCTGTAATCTGTCCCTGCCTGTCACATAGGAGATCCGCCTGCTTTGTTTACCCAAGTGGGTGGATTTCCTCACTCTTTCCCCGACGATCGGGGAACAGCGGCGGTGATCACCGCCTCTCCTCCCCTGGCTCGGCTGGAGCGGCTCGGCTGGGTCCAGCGACGTAGACCTACGTCGCCAGATACCTCGGTCTATGTCCTCGGTCTATGTGGACAGCTTTACCCCCGGATGCCTCCATACTTAGATGTGCCTCTTTTATTCATCAACCATGTGAACCATTGCTAAAGGTTGAACCTTCATTAAATGGAACCATATTGCTACACTTGGAGGCTCCTCTCTTCTCTTTTATACTCTGTAGCTTCTGCTGGATTTTGCTTCTAATCCCCTTGTGGAGGCGCCATTTGTGGATGGACATTTTATGGTTACACAACCAATCACATTGCTATAATCTTTTTATATGGACTATAAACTGAAGGATTTATCAATAAATATTTGTGGAAGGAATCATTTGAGTTTCCATTTTTTCTTATAGGGAAATCCGCTTTAATATAAGAGTGCTTTGGATTACAAGCATGTTTCCAGAACGAATTATTCTCGCAATCCAAGGTTTTACTGTATTCTACATTGGAGGCATTTGTCTGAATTTGGGTAAATCCAATTAAAGGAGAAGTATAGCCAGAGCTATTTTGGCTGTACTTCTCCTATGGATCTCATGAGTGCAGTTTGTTATGCACTCCGTGTTCTGCACCTGTGACCGCTTTTCAGCTGACAGCAGGCTAAAGGCAGCTGATGTCACTCAGATCCTGACTTTACAGGTGCAGATGGCTCAGCCTCTCGGCATACTGCTAAGAGGCGGAGCCAGCCGCTCCCACCCTCTTCACAGCCTAAGACTCCAGTGAGCGCTGGAGGGGCAGAGCAGAGAGCCAGTGAAAAAGCTCTCTGCTCAGAGCAGAGGGGGAGAACTGAGCGATCAGCGGTGTTTGATCTCTCAGTTCTTAGGGTACAGCCGGTGGGAAACAGCTGGGATTGTCCAGCTATCTAGGTGATTAATGTTGTTTGTTTGTTTTTTTTTTTTTTTTTTTTTTTTTTTTTATATTCCCATTCTTTTAAATTAGCCTTCCTTTCTCCCCCCATCTTTATTTTCTGTACGTTTTTTTTTTTTTTCTCTCATCTTTCTTTCTCTTGTCATTTTTTCTCTCTCGCTGGCGCTCTTGTCTCTCTCTCTCTCTCTGTCTCTCTGTCTCTCTCTCTGTCTCTGTCTCTCTCTGTCTCTCTCTCTCTCTGTCTCTCTCTCTCTTGTCTCTCTCTCTCTTGTCTCTCTCTCTCTCTCTCTCTGTCTCTCTCTCTCTGTCTCTCTCTCTCTTGTCTCTCTCTCTCTCTCTCTCTCTTGTCTCTCTCTCTCTTGTCTCTCTCTCTCTCTTGTCTCTCTCTCTCGGGACTCTTGTCTCTCTTTCTCTCGGGACTCTTGTCTCTCTTTCTCTCGGCACTCTTGTCTCTCTCTCTCTCGGCACTCTTGTCTCTCTCTCTCTCTCGGCACTCTTGTCTCTCTCTCTCTCTCTCGGCACTCTTGTCTCTCTCTCTCTCGGCACTCTTGTCTCTCTTTCACTCGGCATTCTCTCTCGTCACTCTCGTCCCCGTCTTTATCTCTGCATGCTCTCTCTCTCTGTATTTGCTCTCTCACTCTGTCTCTTTCCCCTCGCTCTCTCCTTGTCTCTCTCCTACCCCCTCTCTATATCTGCATGCTCTCTGTGCATTCTCTCTCTGCGCTCACTCTCTCTCTCCCCTCTTTCTCTCCTCCCTCACTCTCGTCTCTCTCTGGTGTTTCTCTCTCGTCTCTCGTCTCTCGTCTCTCTCTCTCTCTCTCTGTCTCTCTGTCTCTCTGTCTCTCTTTTTCTTCTTTTCTCTTTCTTCTTTTCTCTTTCTTCTTTTCTCTTTCTTCTTCTTCTTCTCTCCTCTCTCGGTCTGTCTCTTTCCCTTCACTCTCTCCTTGTTAATATGCTCTCAGCTGAGCGAGAGGGGTATGGAGGTGGATAGAGGGAGGCGGAGGAAATATGGCTGCTTTCCCTGCCTCCCTCTGCCCCTGCCTCCCTCTGTCCCTGCCTACCCCTGCTTAGCGGTAAGAGACTATTAATCCTGCCAGGGGGAGGTTTATGTAGCCTATCCAGGGTGTAATAAACTTGGTTCAGCTGGATGACCCTGATTCCCCCCCACTAGATGATATCCATGAGGACATAGACGTGTTTTCAAATTCCGACCTTTCCGGATCCGAGAGTCGTGTGACCTGACTGGGGGGGAAGGGGGACCTGAGAATCCACATGTCACAGATTGTGATTGCTGTGTGTCACCATGATCAGATCCTGTCCTCTGTCCAGCAATGGCTGCCTGCGTCCCCCTGTCATCACATCTATAAATACTCTGCTTTATCCCCGCTCTCCGCTTACACCGAGGAGTCACGCAGCTGCTGTGTGCGTGTCACAGTGACACCCCGCATGTTCTGTTAACCTTTTCCCGTCTGGGGACACGCTGCAAGAATAACAATGCTCTCCTCCCATAATAAAAAAGGGACATTTGTACATCACACAAAACCATTTGACCGCCATCCAAACGGTTGTACCGGCTTCTTCCTGGACTGAAACGGTTTACTCTGATTTCCCTGCACACTGTGAGCTCCTCACAATGTGCATTACAAGCTGCAGCAACCAGATAAGAGCCCCGCCTCATTTTCTGGCTGGAGGATGTCCAGCATCATCTAGTCATTTCCTCCCTATCCTGTCTTTGGCCCGACCCATTCATTTACTGGATATCTGTTCTTTCAGTCATTGACGCTCAGCATCACATGTGGGCGTTACTATGCAAATACAACCTGCCTAGGACCGCCCACTACTCCTGATTGACACCCACACACCAAGGTAAAGCTCGTGTTTTCTGTGTGATTTGCTGTGCGTTTCGGATGTGAATGCAGCCTCATTGTTAAAGTGGGGCGTCCCCCCCCCCGAATCAGAATTGATTATTTGTAATCCTCATGCTGCTAGCATTAGTAAATAGATAGAAAAGTATATCAGATTTACTTGAATTAAACTTTTTTTTACATTTCCTCATTTGCTTCCTGGTTTCTTGCCTAGGCAAATGATGCCAGGAGTCTTCAGGAGGGGAGGAGGGGTTTTCTCAGCTAAGCACACCCTCCTGCTTGCATACCCAACTAAGGGCAGATGGGTTCCAGGAAGTAAATGCTACTTAACCGGTTCCCGACCGGCCGCCGCCTATTTACTGCGGCAATGTGGCACTGCTGCGCAAATTGACGTAGGGCTATGTCGGTCATGAGCAGGCAGCTAGGGGGCAACCGGCGCTCCCGCCCCCGCTCGTCAGCATGGAAGCCGATGCACGGGGCAGACGGCTCCGATTGCCGCCTGACACCCACGATCACACCGACCGTTCTCGCTGGAACGATCACAGAGCGCCTGTGATCCTTCTATATAGGATCACAGGTCTCTATGGTCATTTCACAAGCCACGCTCCCCCACCATTAGAAAACACTCCCCTAGGCTCACATTTAACCCCTTGATCACCCACAGTGTTATCCCCTTCCCTGCCAGTGCATTATTACAGTAACAGTGCATATTTTTAGCACTGATTACTGTAGTAGTGTCACTGGTACCCCCAAAAGTGTCAAAAATGTCAGTTAGGGGTCCGATCTGTCTGCCGCAAATTGCAGATCGCCGCCATTACTAGTAAAAAAAAAAAACAATAAAATTACATTACACATTACATCTTTCCCGTAGTTTGTAGACGCGATAATTTTTGCGCAAACCAATCAAAATACGCTTATTGTGTTTTTTTTTTTTTTTACCAAAAATATGTAGCAGAAAACATATTGGCCTAAAATGTTAAAAAAATTAGATTTTTAATTTATTTTTTTTGAGAATGTTGTATAGCAGAATGTGAAAAATATTATTATTATTATTCATTATTTTTTTTTTCAGAATTGTCGCTCCTTTTTTGTTTTTAGCGCAAAAAATAAAAATCGCTAAATCGCAAATGCCACCAAAAGAAAGCTCTATTTGTGGGGAAAAAAGGACATCAATTTTATTTGGGCATAGCGTCATACGACCGCGCAATTGTCCGTTAAAGTAACGCAGTGCTGAATTGCAAAATATGGCCTGGTCATTAAAGGGGAAAATCTTCCAGTCCAGAAGTGGTTAAAAGGGTTGTGTTTCGTTTTGTGTTTTTTTTTTTTTAAATAACATGCCTATATTTACCTGCGCTGTGCAATCGTTTTGCACAGAGCAGCCCCAATCCTCTTCTCCTGGGGGTCCCTCCCCAGTTCTCCAGGCCCCTCTTCTTCCATCAGGTGCCCCCAAGGAAAGCCACTTTCCCTGAGGGCACCCATGCGGGCTCACTTCAAAGTCCCGCTGCTGCATCCATTGATACAGTAAAACTTGGCCCCGCCCGCGCTCCTGTGTCACAGGATTTGATTGATAGCAATACGAGCCAATGGCTCCTGCAACTATCAATCCAATGAGGAAAGAGACAGCGGCTGGAGCCGCTGCGCTTGTGCACTTTGCTGGATCAGGTCGCGCTCAGGAAAGCAAAGTGGGGGGGGGGGGGGTTGTCTGGAGGGAGCTGCAGCACAAAAGGTTTTTCACCTTAGGGCCCCTTTCACATTTGTGCGACTTAAAAGTCGCACGATTTTACCGCGATTTTGTCGCCACGATTTTGACTGGGCTTGAAGCAATGCCTATGTCTTTGGACCTCAAAACGCATCCAAATCGGGCCAAAGTAGTGCAGGGACTACTTTGAAGTCGGTGCGACTTCAAGTCGCACAGATATGAATGGTACTCATTGGAAATAATGGAGAATGACTTGTCATGCGATTTTTGAAGTCCCAAATTATGTTTCAATGTTTTTTATTAGATTTTTTGTAAGAAAAAGATATAACAGCGCACTAGGAGCCAACATGGCTCAATCATTGTCTTTGAGGGCATTAAATATCACATAATACACAAAATACAATGGTGCCAATTCAGAAAATTACAATATCAAAAATGAGAAACCAATAAATCAGTAACAGGAACGGTAAGCTCAGGTTGGGCATCCAGCTAATGGAGCAAAAAACATAGAGTCATAGAGACAGTGCCCCCTCCATTGCATGCTGAAGGGCTGGAGGTCTGGGCCCGACCCCCCCCGGCGCCCCTACGGGAACATACTGCGCCCTTGGGAGAGGACGGCCCCCAACCCCCATACCAGGCCCTCTACCAGTGGGGGGCGTAGCCTGTCATCCGTGCACTGTCAGATAGTACCAGAGAAAAAGCAAGAAAAGAAGGAATAGGGGGAAAAGGGAAAGACTGAGAAGGAAGGAGACAACAGCAGAGGAGGGTGGCAGGAGTGGGAAGATGGGAAAGAGGAAAGAAACATCAGCGGTCAGTGGAAAAATAGAGGGTCGACACCCAGATCCCGCTCACTCCCTAAGGGGGAGATTTCCCCAACATCTCGTCCAAGGCTACCCATGCTCCCAACCGCCCCTATGAGGGGCTCGCCAGGTACCTTATCCAGGGGTCCCATGTTTTGTCAAACATACGCATCCTGTCATTCAACAACGCCACCATCCGTTCGTTTATCATGATCCAGGTCAGTTTGGCTTTTAAGAGCTCGAAAGGCACTACTGGGGTTCGCCATGAACGGGCTATTGCTATTTTGGCGGACGTGAACACGAAGGCGATAAGGCGCTTGGCGGGTTTAGTAGCCCCCTCCACCGGTTTACCCAAAAGGGCATTTTGGGGATCCTTTATCAAGTTGACTTGGGTCAAGGAGTAAACAAAATTATAGACCCGGATCCAAAACCGTCGGACTTTTGGACAAGTCCACCACGTGTGGAGCACCGTGCCCGCCTGTCCGCATCCCTGAAAACAGTTGGGGGATGCGGTGCTCACCGCCGCCGCCAGCCTGACCGGAACCATGTACCAACGCAAAAATACCTTGAAGTTTGCTTCTATCAAGGAAGTGTTGAGTATGAAGTCCCAAATTAGAGGACAAGTCACACAAGTGTGAAAGGGGCCTTAAGGGTTCTGAAGGATTTTTTTTTATAAAAATAACAAACATGCCTATACCTTACCTGCTCTGTGCAATCATTTTTCACAAAGATACCCCGATCCTCCTCTTCTGGGGTTCCCCCCTGGTACTCCGGGCAACTCCTTTTCATCCTGCGCCCCCACGGAAAGCCTCTTTCCCTGGGGGCACCCATGCGGGCTCATTCCTGAGGCATCCTTTGACACAGACAGCGGGCCTCGCCCCCCCCCCTGCCCCCCCCCCCCCCCCCGCTCCCATGTCACTGGATTTGATTGACAGCAGTGGGAGCCAATGGCTCCTGCTGATATGAATCTGTTCAATGAGCAGAGAGACGGGAGCTGGAGTCACTGCGCTCGTGCACATTGCTGGATCGGATTGGGTTCAGGAAAAAAAAGAAGGGGGGGGGGATCTGGGGGAGCTGCAGCACAGAAGGTTTATCCACGTCAAGGGATTGAGCCTCCCCAGCACCCCCTAATCCTTACTGAACCCGTCTTTATGCAGCGGTTTTGCAGGAGTATCTAAGTTGCCTAGGACTCCCAACCTCATTGGCTGAGACAGCAGTATAGCGTTACTGTAAATCAACACATTCAGCCAATCAGGAGCTAGAGGGGGTGGGGCTAGGTCACGACTCTGTGTCTGAATGGACACGGAGCTGTGACTCGGCTTGGGTGCCCCCATAGTAAGCTGCTTGCTGTGGGGGCACTCAACAGGAGGGAGGAGCCAAAGAGGGACCTGAGAAGAGGAGGATCGGGGCCACTCTGTGCAAAACCAACTGCACAGAGCAGGGAAGTATAACATGTTTGTTATTTAAAAAAAAAAAAAAGAGACTTTACAATCCCTGTAATATATAGAATGCATTAAGGTGAAAAACTTTAAGGCTTTGCAACCACATTAAATAATTTGCCCTTACTCAAGATGGCCATAGCTGGAAATGCTAGGGGGGGGGGGAGGGGTCAACAAAATAAAGCATGGAGACATGGATGGATGGATGGGGGTGTTTGCTCTGAATATTAAAAATGAATTAAACAATGTTTTTGGTTTGTGGTACTCAGATGCAATAAAAGATCCGCTTTAAGTTCTAATAGGGGTAATTAGTATCAGGTCGATGTTCTTCTCTCATGTATTTTATATCTCTCCCCCTGTGTTTGTGTCCAGGAAACCCCTCACCTTCCAGAACCTGGAGGAGCGCTTGGATCGCTTGTTGTCTGCTGGAGAATCCACTGAGGATAACACAGGTGAGGAGACTGGCAGATCTGGATGTGCAGATGGCAGGGGAGGACTGGGCCAGGGGGGTATTTTTGGTGGTATTTGATCACCTGTGGGATTTTTTTTTTTTTTCGCACTATAAACAAACATAAAAAAAAAAAAAAAAAGCGACAATTCTGAAAAAATAAATATATATATATATATATATATATATATAACATACACACCTATATATAATATTATTATTTTTTTTTTTTTTCACATTCTGCTATTTAACATTCCCCAAATAAAAAAATTTAAAAATCTAAATTTTTTAACATTGTAGGCCAGTTTGTATTCTGCTACATATTTTTGGTAAAAAAAATCGCAATAAGCGTATTTTGAGTAAGTTATCGCATATACAAACTACGGGAAAGATTTGTCATTTTTATTGTTGTTGTTTTTTTTTTTTACTAGTAATGGAGGGCGATCTGCGTTTTTTTTATTTTTTTTTTTTTTTATCGGGACTGCAACATTTCGGGGGACAGATCGGATCCCTGACTGACATTTGTTACACTTTTGGGGGGACCAGTGACATCACTACAGTAATCAGTGCTAAAAATATGCACTGTTACTGTAATAATGACACTGGCAGGGAAGGGGTTAACACAGTGGGTGACAAGGGGTTTAAATGTAAGCCTAGAGGAGTGATTCTAACTGTATGGGGGGGGCGTGGCTTGTTAAATGACCATAGAGACCTGTGATCCTATATAGAAGGATCACAGGCTCTCTGTGATCATTCCAGAGAGAACGGTCAGCCGTGTTTACAACAGCCGCCCGTCCTTCTCTCTCAGCGAGAGAGAAGGACGGGCGGCTCCACTATGGATTCCCCCCCATCCTTCTCCGCTATGGATTCCCCCCCATCCTTCTCCGCTATGGATTCCCCCCCATCCTTCTCCGCTATGGATTCCCCCCCATCCTTCTCCGCTATGGATTCCCCCAGATCCTTCTCCGCTATGGATTCCCCCCCGATCCTTCTCCGCTATGGATTCCCCCCCGATCCTTCTCCGCTATGGATTCCCCCAGATCCTTCTCCGCTATGGATTCCCCCCCCGATCCTTCTCTGCTATGGATTCCCCCCGATCCTTCTCCGCTATGGATTCCCCCCCATCCTTCTCCGCTATGGATTCCCCCCCGATCCTTCTCCGCTATGGATTCCCCCCCGATCCTTCTCCGCTATGGATTCCCCCCGATCCTTCTCCGCTATGGATTCCCCCCGATCCTTCTCCGCTATGGATTCCCCCAGATCCTTCTCCGCTATGGATTCCCCCCGATCCTTCTCCGCTATGGATTCACCCAGTTTTACTCCCCCCTAGTATGTATGATGCATGCATATTCTTACCCCCCCAGGTGCAAGCACTTGATTTATTTTCTCTAGAGAAGAGACGCCTGAGAGGGGACATGATAGCGATTTACAAATACCTCAACGGAATAAAGAGGAGAAAAAAAAACTATTCATTCGCAAGGAATGCATGAGGACACGAGGCCATTCAATGCGATTAGAGGAGAAGCGATTTAACCTAAGGCTACGCCAGGGTTTTTTTTACAGTAAGGGCTATAAGGTTGTGGAACTCTCTACCACAAATGGTGGTAGCTGCGGGGAGTATGGCTACTTTTAAAAGATTCTTGGACCTACATCTCAAGGATCAGAACATTCAGGGGTATGTGAGATGATTACAGCCACACACACCTACACAGGTTGAGCTGGATGGACTGTTGTCTATTCAACCTCACCTACTATGTAACTATGTAACGTTATAGATTATGTGGCTTTATATTTTTATAAACCCAGGTGCTGGAAGACAGTGTGCTCAGCTCTGAGTTTCAGGCTAATAATCACCCTCAGACAGAGCAAAAACTATTTCATAAAGTGAAGATACATATTTCATCAGTATTCCTGCAGAGTCAGGCTTTAGGGCTGACCGTTCAAATTCTGGAATCAGCCTATAAAGCCTATAAAGCCAAAGCAAAGTCCAGCATTACTTCACAGCCGTTCAGATTTCAGTTAGCAGTATGTAGTAAGAGATGATTTCTGATTGGCTGTTTTAAAAGTGTTTTTTTTTTTTTGTTTTCTCCCAGGTACAGATCAGTCAGCGGAGGGACGTCTGGGACCCTCCACAGTGGTCCTGGATCACACCAGTGGATTTGAGGGGCTCTTACTGGTAGACGATGATCTCTTAGGGGTGAGTATAATGTGCGATGATCTGCTACTTATGGCACTCCTACTGGGCAGTACGCACTGAGCGCCGGCGCTGTTCACAATGGTTTATTTGTGCCGCCTCTTGCAGGTTATTGGACACAGCAACTTCAGCTCCATCCGGGCCACAACCTGCGTGTTTAAAGGTGAGTGAAAAAAAGGGAGTGTGCACATCTGTAGCTTTCACTACAGAGAGCCAGCGCAGCATTTCACTTCAAGATTTAAAGGCCAACTGCTTTTATTATAGCCTTAGGAGAGAGAAATGTCACTGTGGGAGGGGCAGAGACACAAACTACTGCGGGAATTCTCACCATTGTGGGAGGGGCAGAGACACAAACTACTGCAGGGAAATCTCACCATTGTGGGAGGGGCAGAGACATAAGCTATTGCTGGGAAATCTCACCATTGTGGGAGGGGCAGAGACACAAACTACTGCAGGAAATCTTACCATAGTGGGAGGGGCAGAGACGCAAGCTACTGCAGGAAATCGGACCATTGTGGGAGGGGCAGAGACACAAACTACTGCAGGAAATCTCACCATTGTGGGAGGGGCAGAGACAAATTACTGCAGGGAAATCTCACCATTGTGGGAGGGGCAAAGACAAATTACTGCCGGAAATCTCACCATTGTTTGAGGAGCAGAGACGCAAACTACTGCAGGGAAATCTCACCATTGTGTAAGGGGCAGAGACGCAAACTACTGCAGGGAAATCTGATCATTGTGGGAGGGGCAGAGAAACAAACAGCATAATACATTTCATTATTGATGTATGTAGCACCAAGCATCTTCCTACCCTGAATAAACACGCCAAGCTGGTGCTGCATCCGAACCCTTCTATACCCTGAAAAGCTTGCACTCTAAAATGAGAAGGCAATACATGTATGGTTCGTCCCTGACCCTGTTCCTCTTTTCTGTCTTATTAGGAAAGTGGCTCTATGAGGTCCTCATCTCCTCCCAGGGACTTATGCAGATTGGTTGGTGCACGTTGAGCTGCAGGTTTAATCAGGAGGTGAGTGGAGATCTCTAAGTAGGAGTCTGTGTTTTATGAATGACACTTTAACGCATTTTGTCAGATGTGTGAAGTTGGGGATCCAATCATTATCTGTAAGTGTGTGTATAGTATGCTAGAGGAGAAGGAAGGAGAGAAGATAAAGACTTGTAGAGCAATCTGCAACCACATTACAAAGAGCATTTATACTGCAGGCAGCAGCTATATAAGAGACTAGTACAACGTTATAGGAGACTGTTAAAGAAAATCTACAGTGAGAATAAAATGCAGGCTGCCATTGCTGAGCATCTTCTGAAAATGTTCATTCCTCTTTGCACCTTTTGATATGCCTGCGGGAAAAAGAAGAAAAAAGTTTTGTGAAAGCTGCAAATCATGACTTGGAGCTTACCTAGTGCTGAGGACTCTTCCCTTTCCATTTATTGGAACTACTGCAGGGACAGCAGTGTGTGCAGTGTGCGTGGGGGACAGCAGTGTGTGCAGTGTGCGTGGGGGACAGCAGTGTGTGCGGGGAGGGGGTGGGGACAGCAGTGTGTGCGGGGAGGGGGTGGGGACAGCAGTGTGTGCGGGGACAGCTGCTGAGTGCACTTCTCTGTTATTGCAGGAGGGTGTCGGGGACACTCCAGACTCTTATGCGTATGATGGAAACCGGGTCAGAAAATGGAACGTGACCACCACAAACTATGGCAAGGTGAGCATCTGGCAAGCAAAGAGTGTATTTTATATACAGCATCACTGACCTATACCAGAGTCCTGTACAAAAAGTATTGTACAGTAAACCCCCGCTCCATCGCGGTTCCGTTTTTGCGGTCCCGGTATATTGCGTTTTTTTAGTAATGTTATTTTACTATATAAATCATTTAAAAATGAAATATTTTTGTGTTTTCCAAAGCTCTTGCTATGTCTCTCAGTATCTTTTATGTGTTTAAATGAGTTTCTATTGTTTTAAAAGTGAGTTTAAAGACCTTAAAATGCTTTTACACGTACAGTGACAGTAAAAAAAACATGCCTACAATGCATTTTAATAGGGCTTTTCTATTTCGCGGATTTTCACTTTTCGCGGCTGGGTCCGGAACGTAACACCCGCAATGGAGGGGGGTTTACTGTATTACATTACTGTATGCACCAGGGGAGCTTACACAATTCCCCACAGTCATACACTACAGTATTATTATTATACTTTTTTATTTCTCCGACATATACTGCAGTGCTGTACAGAGAACACTGAGCCAGTCACATCAGTCTCTGTACCAGAGGAGCTTACATTCTAATGTCCCCCCCCCCCCCCCACAGTCACACACACTTTTTTTATTACTATAATACATTTTTATAGCTCTGAGATATACTGCAGTGCTGTACAGAAAACACTGAGCCAGTCACATCAGTCTCTATACCAGAGAAGCTTGCACTCTAATGTTCCCCCACAGTTACACACTATTATTATTATTATTATTATATAGTCTTATAGCTCTGACATATACCGTAGTGCTGTACAGAAAACACTGAGCCAGTCACATCAGTCTCTGTCCCAGAGAAGCTTGCGTTCTAATGTTCCCCCACAGTCACACACTATTATTATTATACATTTATATAGCTCTGACATATACCGTAGTGCTGTACAGAGAACACTGAGTCAGTCTCTGTACCAGAGGAGCTTACACTCTGTCCTCCCACAGTCACACACTATTATTATTATTATTATTATTATTATTATACATTTATATGGCTCTGACATATACCACAGTGCTGTACAGAGAACACTGAGCCAGTTGCATCAGTCTCTGTACCAGAGGAGCTTACACTCCAGTGCCCCCCACAGTCGCACAGTATTTTTATTATAATGCATTCTTATAGCCCTGACATATACCGTAACGCAGTACAGAAAACACTGAGCCAGTCACCTCAGTCTCTATACCAGAGAAGCTTACACTTTATTGTCCCCCAACAGTAACACACACTATTATTATACATTTATATAGCTCTGACATATACTGCAGTGCTGTACAGAGAACACTGAGCCAGTTACGTCAGTGTCTGTACCAGAGAAGCTTGCACTCTAATTTTATGTTTATGTAAATTTCCACCTTTTGATAACATCCATGTTGTTCTTGTGTCTCCGGTGCAGTCTTGGGCGGCGGGGGACATTGTCAGCTGTCTGATAGACTTGGATGAAGGGACCATCTCCTTCTGCCTGTATGTGATTGGCTGGTGATTGATTACCGTGGTCTCTGTTCTATATCTTCATCTCCTCTCATCCATCTCTATTTTCTCTGCAGAAATGGCGTTAATCTGGGCGTCGCTTTCAGTGACATTTCCCGAGGATCCGGTATGGCGTACTTCCCTGCCATAAGCCTCTCTTTCAAGGAGTCCGTGGCGTTTAACTTCGGTTCCCGTCCTTTGAGATATCCTTCCTGTCGTCATTGTAGTCTAGTACAGTGTTTCTCAACCTTTTTTCAATCAAGGCGCCCTTAAAAATTATGGACAATTTCGGGGTACTCTCCAAAATTATGGACAGTCTTCAGGCGCCCAATTCTAAAAACTATTCTTATAGTTTTACATAATACAGCAACATCAATACATGTAGGACACCTTGTGTTACAGGTGATTTATTCTTCCAAAGCAAATACACTTTTGCAGACTGGTACTGACTAGTATTCCAATGTTTCTCTTCTCCCTCACTTAGCTAATGAGACCCTAAGGGAGGGTCAAACAGGAATGATATGCAGGCAACTGACATCTTCCTTATCAACTGATGATGTCATTGGTGGTTAGGAGGTTGGCAGCTAGAAGGTTGTAATGGTGAACAATTAATACCTGTGGTTCTGTGTAACTAAAAGGCAGGTTTCATCCACCCACCAGTTGGTATACAATTTTGGTGTAGTTTTTAGGCATTTTGCCAAGGCACCTTTGAAGAAACCTTAAGTTGCCCCAGGGTGCCTGGCACCCTGGTTGAAAAAGGCTGGTCTAGTATATAGTGGGCTATATCGCTATAGGCTGTCATTTTTCTTTACAAGATCCAATCAGATTAGACTTTCAGGTTCCAGATGTGTTTTATATGGTAATGAATATGCTGAATCCCTACTCTGTTCTCTGCAGGTCATGTTTTCTGGATACCCTATCTGAGGCTCAGTCTAGAAGAGAAGTGGCCTTGGGGCGGGGATCCAGAAAATATGTCTTGCTGGGGGTGTCGGCTGACATGAAGTGTGGATTATTTGCATTTTCTCCTTGACAATCTTGGTCACATATCCAGTGGAGGGGTACCGGCCCCTGCAGGACCCACCGACAGCTGAGCTGCTGAAATCCCAGAGGCTGCTGGGGTACCTGAAGACCGTGCTGAGTACAGGAATCGACACTCAGGTATAGGATTGAGTATGGAGGGCCTCTGATAGAGGATAAATGGAGATCTGAATAATTCAAAAATTGTCTTTTCCAGGAGGGGAAACTGGTGGACAGAGACCCGTCTGCATGGCTGCTGCAGGGTGAGCCGACAGTCCTGATAACATTGGCGCATATATTCAACCACTTCGCTCCGCTCATGGTGAGTACAAATTTCACCCTCCTGATTTTTCCCAGCCTCCACCCTCCATCATACAATCCCTGCCCCCCCAGTTTACATCCACCCAGACAGCCTCCGATAGCCTTCACCCTCCAATATCCTCCATTACTGCACAACCCCTGCTACCTCAACCTCCGATATTCCCCACCCAGACAGCCTCACTGTTCCTTATCCCTCAGCACCATCGTCGCACAACCCCTGCTATCTCAACCTCCCGCCCCCAGACCCTAGACAGCCTCTGACCTCCAGTATCTCCAAACTCCATCATCAAACAATCCCTGCCACCCCAACTTCCACCCATCCCTGCCACCCCAACTTCCACCCAAACAGCCTCTGACCTCCGATATCCCACAACTCCATCATCATACAATCCCTACCACCCCAACTTCTACCCAGACAGCCTCTGACCTCCGATATCCCACAATTCCAACATACAATTCCTGCCACCCCAACTTCCACCTAGACAGCCTCTGACCTCCGATATCCCACAACTCCATCATCATACAATCCCTGCCACCCCAACCTCTACCCAGACAGCCCCTGACCTCCGATATCCCACAACTCCATCATCATACAATCCCTGCCACCCCAACTTCCAACTAGACAGCCTCTGACCACTGATATCCCACAACTACATCATCATACAATCCCTGCCACCCCAACTTCCACCCAGACAGCCTCTGACCTCCGATATCCCACAACTTCATCATCATACAATCCCTGCCACCCCAGCTTCTACCCAGACATCCTCTGACCTCCGATATCCCACAACTACATCATCATACAATCCCTGCCACCCCAACTTCCAACTAGACAGCCTCTGACCACTGATATCCCACAACTACATCATCATACAATCCCTGCCACCCCAACTTCCAACTAGACAGCCTCTGACCACTGATATCCCACAACTCCATCATCATACAATCCCTGCCACCCCAACTTCTACCCAGACAGCCTCTGACCACTGATATCCCACAACTCCATCATCATACAATCCCTGCCACCCCAACTTCTACCCAGACAGCCTCTGACCTCCGATATCCCACAACTTCATCATCATACAATCCCTGCCACCCCAACTTCCACCTAGACAGCCTCACCATCCCTTATCCCTTAACTTCATCATCGCACAAGTCCTGCTACCCCAACCTCTACCCAGACAGCCTCGGGCCTCCAGTATCCTCCAACTCCATCGTCCTACAATCCCTGCCACCCCAACTTCCACCCAGACAGCCTTTGACCTCTGATATCCTACAACTCCTATCATACAATCCCTGCCACCCAGACAGACTCTCCTCCATCATTGCTCAACCCCTGCTACCCCCTACCTCCACCCAGACAGCCTCTGACCTCCGATATCCCCCACCAAGCCAACCTTACACTCCGTTATTCCTCCCCTCCATCATCATAAAACTTCTGATACCCCAACCTCCACCCTTACAGCCTCTGACCTCTGATGTCCCCCCATCCCCATCTTAGACAGTCTCCACAATATCCCTCACCTCCATCTTCATACAATCTCTTTTATCGCCAACCTCCACCCAGACAGCCTCTGACCTTTTTGATAGCCTTCAACCTCAATCCCTCACCTCCATCTTTGCACAGGCCCTGCCATCTCAACCTCCATCTAGACAGCCTCCAACCTCTGATATCCCCCACCTACATCATTGCAGAACCTCTGCCACCCCCACCTCCTCCCAGACAGCCTCTGACCTCTAGCAATCCCCCACATTTTACTAAGACTATCTTAGACCTCTGATATCCACCACCTACATAATTATGCAATCCTCGCCCACCCCGACCTCCACCCAGAAAGCCTTCACCCTCCGATATTCACCAACTCCATAATCCTAAAACCCCTGGAACCCACTTCACCCAAACAACCTCTGACTTCAGATATCCCCCACCTCTGACATCCGCCCCTGCCACCCTCCGAAATCTTCCACCACTATCCTTTCACAGCCCCTGCCACCCCCCTCCACCCTGACAGCTTCCATCTTCCAGATATCCCCAACCTCCATTATCATACAGCCCCTGCAATTCCCCTCCGCCCAACCAGTAAAACCTTACCAGAGAATGGATCGTTCTAAAAACCTAAAGGAGATTTTTCAGTGTAGGATGATAAACTGAAGTGTTAGGATTATTTTGTGTGTGTATTAATTGGTACTTTTATGTCTCTGCCTCTCCCTTGTGTATGGGCGGTGTACAGTGTAAGGTCTACCTGGTGGAGGACGTCCTGATGAACTATCTCCTCGGTATATTGGCAGGAGGGGGTGCAGTGGGAGAGCACCCCTTAATTCAGCATCTCCTGGACCTCATGTGGCTGCTGATGGAGGTGAGTGAGAGCTCTCTCTAGTCAGGAAGGAGTAGAAGGGCTACAGGTGAGTGAGAGTTCCCTCTAGTGAGGAAGGAGTGGAAGTGCTGCAGGGCAGGGCATGTTATGTAGGAGCAGGGCACATTACATGAGAGCAGGGCACTTTACGTGGGAACAGGGCACGTTACGTGGGAACAGGGCACGTTACGTGGGAACAGGGCACGTTACGTGGGAGCAGGGCACGTTACGTGGGAGCAGGGCACGTTACGTGGGAGCAGGGCACGTTACGTGGGAGCAGGGCACGTTACGTGGGAGCAGGGCACGTTACGTGGGAGCAGGGCACGTTACGTGGGAGCAGGGCACGTTACGTGGGAGCAGGGCACGTTACGTGGGAGCAGGGCACGTTACGTGGGAGCAGGGCACGTTACATGAGAGCAGGGCACGTTACGTGGGAGCAGGGCACGTTACATGAGAGCAGGGCACGTTACATAAGAGCAGGGCACGTTACGGGGGAACAGGGCACGTTACATGGGAACAGGGCACACTGCATGAGGGCAGGGTATATTATGGGGTGCATTACACAGGGCACATTACAGTATCTGTTTCCTTCCTATGCAGAGCAGTAGGGAAGCAGCTGTGATCACATTACAGCTTACATGACACTACATGAGAGCAGGGCATGTTACATGGGAACAGGGCTCGTTGCATAAGAGCAGGGCACGTTACGGGGGAACAGGGCACATTACATGAGAGCAGGGCACGTTACGTGGGAACAGGGCACATTACATGAGAACAGGGCACACTGCATGAGGGCAGGGTATATTATGGGGTGCATTACACAGGGCACATTACAGTATCAGTTTCCTTCCTATGCAGAGCAGTAGGGAAGCAGCTGTGATCAGTCCTCTTGTCATGCGCTGTTTTCTGCCTGCCCCTCCTGTCCATACCAAGTGATGTCGCATACATGCATGGATAGACAGGAAAGGAGGAGGAGGGCTGGTGGGGAAAAGTGCGCCACAGCTAGCACTTTTCTCAGCCACTTCCCTGCCTAGCTCTGTATGTGTCAGCAGAGGGAATGTGATCTATCCCTCAGCTGCCTGTGACTGATGGGTAGATTGCAGTGGAACCCCGGTTGAGAAACCCTTCCCTATAAGGAATGAGAGGAAGTGGTAAAAGTGAGAGAGCGCTCCCTCTAGTGCGAAATGGGTGGAAGTGCTGCAGATGAGTGAGAGCTCCCTCTAGTGAGCTAGGAGTGGAAGTGCTGGATGTGATTGAGCACTTCCTCTAGTGAGGAACAAGTGAAAGTGCTGGAGTTGAATGAAAGACCTCTCCAGAGTGGAATGATGGAAAGTGTGCTGGAGGTGAGTGAGAGCTTCTTCTAGTGTGTGTGGAAGTGATGAGGGTAAGTAGCAGCCCCCTTTAGTGAGAAATGTGTGGAAGTGATGGGGGTGGGTAACAGCCCCCTCCAGTGAGAAATATGTGGAAGTGCTGGGGGTCAGTGACAGCCACCTCCAGTGAGGAATGAGTGCTGGGCATCCTCATTAATCTTTATCTTTTTTATCTCACCAGGACTACGAGGTCCACGAGTGCCTGAAGCAGCTAATGATGTCTCTCCTCCGAGCGTATCGCTTCTCTCCGATCGTCCCCGATCTGGGGCTGCAGGTCAGTGTCTGCTGCCCATTTAGGCGTTGGTAGGGTGGTCCTTGAAATGTATTCCTCCTGCCTTTTGTTTTTTTAGGTAGCTACTTTATATCACTGTTTCCCCAAACTATCCTCAATCTCCCCCAACAGCTCAGTGCCACAGGTAAGCTCAGGTATGCCTTTGCAGAGTGAGTGGGGATATCCAGAAAACATGGCCTGGGGTGAGATCTGGAAATGTTGCATTACTTGCCTTTTATTCACAGATTCGAGTGACTTGACATCTGGTAGCACTATAAAAATGAAAATCAGGAGAGCTGATTAGATTTTGGATATAGTAAGTGCTTTTTTATATTGATGAATGTTGTTTTTTTTTTTCTTACAGATTCACTACTTACGTCTGACAATCGCCATCCTGAGACACGAGAAGTCTCGGAAGTACCTGCTCAGCAATGTTCTGTATCCTTCACACTCATTATTCATGAGTCCTCCATACAGACATGAGAGTCCCACAGCGTGCTGTGTGTGATCCAGAGCAGAGTGCTGCTATCAATGTCCCCCTCATTCTTCTCTAATATCTCTGTTGGTTTTAATGGATACTCTTGTAACTCCCCTAAAAACAGCCCTTTATAGTGGTCAGTACTATAGACATGACAGAACTCCATCCTTAACTCTGCATATTGTAGATTCGATGTCCTGCGGTCGGTAGTATTCTTCTTCATTAAGAGTCCATTGCGGGTAGAGGAGGCCGGTCTGCAGGAGCTGATCCCAACTACGTGGTGGCCGAACCGGTTCAACAAAGAGGTGACCCTGAGACTACAGATCAATATCACTGGTGTCTCCTCATTTATGTATTTTATACGTTTAAAAATCTCTGACATATTCCACAGCGCTGTACAGAGAACACTTAGCCAGTCACATTGGTCTCTGTACCAGAGGAGCTTACACTCTAATGCCCCCCCCTGCAATCACACACTATTATTATTATTATTATTATACATTTTTATAGCTCTGACATATACCGTAGTGCTGTACAGAGATCACTGAGCCAGTCACATCAGTCTCTGTATCAGAGGAGCTTACACTCTAATGTTCCCCCACAGTCACACACTATTATTATTATTATTATTATTATACATTTATATAGTTCTGACATATACCACAGTACTGTACAGAAAACACTGAGCCAGTCACATTAGTCTCTGTACCAGAGGAGCTTACACTTTAATCCCCCCCCTGCAATCACACACTATTATTATTATTATTATTATTATTATTATTATACATTTATATAGCTCTGACATATACTGCAGTGCTGTACAGAGAACACTGAGCCAGTCACATTAGTCTCTGTATCAGAGGAGCTTACACTCTAATGTCCCTGCTATTCACACACTATTATTATTATTCTACATTTATATAGCTCTGACATGTGACTGGGTCAGTGTTCTCTGTACAGCACTGCGGTATATGTCAGAGCTATATAAATGTATAATAATAATAATAGTGTGACTGTGGTGGGGACATTAGAGAGTAAGCTCCTCTGGTATAATGTCCCCACCACAGTCACACTATTATTATTATTATTATACATTTGTATAGCTCTGACATATACCGCAGTGCTGTACAGAGAACACTGAGCCAGTCACATCAGTCTCTGTACCAGAGAAGCTTACACTCTAATGTCCCCCCACAGTCACATACTATTATTATTGTTATTATTCTACATTTATATAGCTCTGACATATACTGCAGTGTTGTACAGAGAACACTGGGCCAGTCACATCAGTCTCTGTACCAGAGGAGCTTACACTCTAATGTTCCCCCACAGTCACACACTATATTATTATTATTATACATTTATATAGCTCTGACGTATACCGCAGTGCTGTACAGAGAACACTGAGCCAGTCACATTAGTCTCTGTACCAGAGGAGCTTACACTTTAATCCCCCCCCCCCCCTGCAATCACACACTATTATTATTATTATTATTATTATTATTATTATTATTATTATTATTATTATTATACATTTATATAGCTCTGACATATACTGCAGTGCTGTACAGAGAACACTGAGCCAATCACATCAGTCTCTGTATCAGAGGAGCTTACACTCTAATGTCCCTGCTATTCACACACTATTATTATTATTCTACATTTATATAGCTCTGACATGTGACTGGGTCAGTGTTCTCTGTACAGCACTGCAGTATATGTCAGAGCTATATAAATGTAGAATAATAATAATAGTGTGTGAATAGCGGGGAAATTAGATTGTAAGCTCCTCTGATACAGAGACTGATGTGACTGGCTCAGTGTTCTCTGTACAGCACGGCAGTATATCAGTCTCTGTAGCAGAGGAACTTACACTTTAATTTCCCTGCTATTCACACACTGTTATTAATATTCTACATTTATATAGCCCTGACATATACTGCAGTGCTGTACAGAGAACACTGAGCCAGTCACATCAGTCTCTGTACCAGAGGAGCTTACTCTCTAATGTCCCCACCACAGTCACACTATTATTATTATTATACATTTGTATAGCTCTGACATATACCGCAGTGCTGTACAGAGAACACTTAGCCAGTCACACCAGTCTCTGTACCAGAGAAGCTTACTCTCTATGTCCCCACCACAGTCACATACTATTATTATTGTTATTATTCTACATTTATATAGCTCTGACATATACTGCAGTGTTGTTCAGAGAACACTGGGCCAGCCAAATTAGTCTCTGTACCAGAGGAGCTTACTCTCTAATGTCCCCTACCCCACAGTCACACTCTATTATTATTGTACATTTTATATAGCTATAACATATTTTCAGGGAAAAGAAATAAAAGACCCCATGGAGGAGAGCGGAGAGGAGCGGCTCCGGAGGAGGGCGTATGAGCGTGGTTGTATGCGACTTAAGAAACGCATTGAAGGTAATGGTCATGTGACTTCTAGTAATTTGTATAGGTCCAGGGAGGACCTGGGTATTTTGGGGAAGAATGACCTTGGATTCATTTCAATATTTTTGTCTTATATTTCAGTGGTGGAAGAGCTGCAGGTTCAGATTTTAAAGCTTTTGCTCAACAACAAGGACAAGGGAGGGGTAAGTGGGCTCCCTAGAGCTCATTCCTATTGCATATATAGTATATCACACTTTGGGTGGAGCTGATGTTAAAAAAATATATAATATTACTGTAATATAAAGTATATATTTTATTCTATAATTTATCCTATTTAAAATGACATTAAAATTATAATTCTGGTACAAAGAATTACAAATGTATTTCAAAAAATGCAATAGATTTTTTTTAATTCGTGCACAATGCAACTCTTAAAAAAAAAAAATAAATAAAATAAAAAAATAAACAAAATAATACAAATGGGGAAAAAAGATTATTAATGGTTAAAAATAGAAAGGGAAAAAAAAAATCAGCAGGAAAATAATGGTAAAAGAGAAGTATGGCTCTTTTTTTTTTTTTTTTTTCCCCTCACCCATACTTACCAAGGTGGATGCTGCATCTGTCTCCCACCGACTCGAACACTGAGAACCAATCTAACACCGTCGATCGCTCTGTTCTTAGGGCTCCCTGAGCAGAGAGCTGGCGACTGTCAGTCACCACTCTCTACTCTGCCGCACCGCGTTTGCTGGTGCGCTGGGCTGTGGAGGGGGTGGGAGCAGCCAGCTCAGGCTCTCAGCAGCTCACTGAGAGGCTGAGCCAGGTGCCATTCCAGGCATGTGGGTTGATTCCGACTCTATCGCAATCTTGCCCGAGCCTGGACTACTACCTCTGTGACATCAGCTGACAGCGGGCTTAAGCGAACGAACTGCACTCCTGTGATCCACAGGAGAAGTACAGCCAAACAAGCTTTGGCTGTACTTCTCCTTTTTTAAAGGGAAAAGGGAAGAAAGAGTTAATTATGGCTGATTAGGATAAACTTAGCGCTAATGATGGCTTGAAATAGGAATTATTTTTTACTAGAAAAAAAAAAAAAAACGTATTTGACCGGATGTCTTAACCTTGACATCATATGCAGATGTAAGCTCATCCTTTTATCTGCAGATGAATGAAACCAAGTACATGCTGATCATGTCTGATTAGTGTTTGTAAACAATAATCCCTTGTATCTTTTCGAGCCGGTTCACACTACCGCGACTAGAAAGTCGCCCCGTGACTTTGAAGAGACTTGTTTAGAGACTTGTCCCCCCCCCCCATTTGTAGTTTGAACACCGTTTACATATGTGGGCACGACTTGCATATGCATTCGCTTCTTCGCACAAGCTCGGAGGGATGGGCTGCTTTCAATTTTTTTTTTTTTCCTATTTATTTTACTTTTTTTTATTTTTACGCTGTCTCTTTTAAAAAAAAAAAAAAAAAAAAAAGATCACTTTTATTCTTATTACAAAGAATGTAAACATCCCCTATAATAGAAATAAGCATGACAGGTCCTCTTTAATGAGAGATCTGGGGTCAAAAAGACCTCACATGTCTCATTTACACTTAAAAGCAAAAAAAAAAAGTCGTCTTACTTTTGCTAAAAAAAAAAAAAAATTTGGCTTTTTAAGGGCGTTAGGCGGAAGTTACGTGTGACTTTGCGCCGGTCCTCCAGGGGCATAGAGTCAAGTGGGGGCCATCTTGTCCTCACTCGACTTCCTGCCCATCTGTGCACAGAATCAGATCATTTTCCCTGCTACCAACAGCTCCGGTAAGCAGGGAAAGGGACCAGGAGGGAGGGGGCACTTCTCCCGCTGCCCATAAAAGTGATCTGGTGGCGAATCCGCCCCTGGGACCACTTTTATCAGGTTACGGATCACCAGCTGTGTAAAAATAAAAAATACCGGGTTTATGACAGATAGCTGCTGCCATAAACCCGGTATTTACCATCAAAGAACCGATCTAAATAAATGGTGGGCGGTCCAGAAGTGGTTAAAGTGTATTTCCCCCCCCCCCAAAAAATTGCATTTGCAAGACCGCTGCGCAAATACAGTGTAACATCAAATATTTCAACAACCGTCATTTTTTTTCTATAGGCTCTCTGCTAAAAAAATAATAATGTTTGCGGGTTCTAATTGATTTTCTAGCAAAAAAAAATACAGATTTTTAACTTTTAACCACTTGCCTACAGTGCACTTTCACCCCCTTCCTGCCCAGACCGATTTTCAGCTTTTAGCGCTCTCACACTTTGACTGAGAATTACTCAGTCATGCAACACTGTACCCATACAAAAATTGTGTCCTTTTTTTCACACAAATAGAGCTTTCTTTTGATGGTATTTGATCAATACTGGGTTTTTTATTTTTTGTGCTATAAATAAAAAAAGACTGAAAATATCGTGAAAAAACGCATTTTTCTTTGTTTCTGTCATAAAATTTTGCAAATTAGTCATTTTTCTTCACAAATTTTGGCCAAAATTTATACTGCTACTTATCTTTGGTAAAAAAAACCCCAAATAAGTGTATATTATTTGGTCTTTGTGAAAGTTATAGAGTCCACAAGTTATGGTGCTATTCATTGAAAATTGATCACACTTGATCACACCTGATGTACTGAAGGCCTATCTCATTTCTTGAGACACTAAAAGGTCAGGAAAGTACAAATACCCCCCAAATGACCCCTTTTTGGAAAGTAGACATTCCAAGGTATTTAATAAGGGGCATGATGAGTTTTTTGAAGTTGTAATTTTTTCCCACAATGCTTTGCAAAATGAAGATTTATTTTTTTTTATTTTTTTTTTTTTTTTTACAAATTGCCGTATTAACAGGTTATTTCTCTCACACAGCACATGTATACTTGCAACTACACCCCAAAACACATTCTACTACTCCGCCTGAGTATGGCGATACCACATGTGTGAGACTTTTTCACAGCCTGGCCACATACAGAGGCCTAACATCCGAGTAGCAGCGTCCGGCATTCTAGGAGCACAAATTACACATATCATTTCCTGACAACCTATCGCACTTTTGAAGGCCCTGGGGCACCAGGACAATGGAAACCCCCATAAAATGACCCCATTTTGGAAAGCAAACAGCCCAACGTATAATTTTTGAGGCATAATGAGTCTTTTGAATATGTCATTTTTTTCCACAAGTTTTTGGAAAATGTGGAAAGAAAATGAAAACACATTTTTTTTAAACAAAGCTGTCCATTTATGCAATATTTCTAACACATCGCATGTACATAGCAAAACTTGCACCCCAAAATACATTCTGCTATTCCTCCTGAGTATGGCGATACCACATGTGTAACACTTTTTCACAGCCTGGCCACATACATAGGCCTCACATCCAAGTAGCGCTTTACACAAAGTTGTCCATTTATCCACTTTAAGACTGGGCCTATTTTTGACACTTGGTGTTTACAAGCTAAAATAATTTTTTTTGCTAGAAAACTACTTTGAACCCCCAAACATTATATATTTTTTTTTAGCAGAGACCCTAGAGAATAAAATGGAGATCGTTGCAATATTTTTTATCACACCATATTTGCGCAGCAGTCTTCCAAATGCGATTTTTTTTTTTTGAAAAAAATTCACTTTTTTGAACTAAAAAATAAGAAAACAGTAAATATAGCCCAATTTTTTTCCATAATATAAAAGATAATGTTACGCCGAGTAATTAGATACCCAACATGTCATGCTTCAAAATTGCGCATGCTCACAGAATGGCGCCAAACATTGGTACTTAAAAATCCCCATAGGCAACATTTTAAAAATTTCTGCAGGTTACTAGCTTAGAGTTACAGAGGAGGTCTAGGGCTCAAATTATTGCACTCGCTCTAACGATCGCGGCGATACCTCACATGTATGGTTTGAACACCGTTTACATATGTGGGCGGGACTTGCGTATGCGTTTGCTTCTGCGCGCGAGCTAACGGGGACAGGGCGATTTAATTTTTTTTTTTTTCCTATTTATTTTATTTATTATTTTTTTATTTTTACACAGTTTAAAAAAAAAAATGTTTTGATCATTTTTATTCCTATTACAAGGAATGTAAACATCCCTTGTAATAGAAATAGGCATGACAGGTCCTCTTTATTGTGAGATCTGGGGTCAAAAAGACCTCACACCTCACAACTACACTAAAAAAGAAAAAAAAAAAAAAAAAAAAATTGTTGAAAGAGGGAAAAAAAAAAGCAAAAAAAAAAAGCGGCCCTTTAAACCGGTTGCTAGGCAACGTCTTTTGACGTAGCTCCGGTCCTCCAAGACCATAGAGTTGAGTGAGGGCCATCTTGCCCTCACTCGACTTCCTGTCTCTGAGGATCCGGGACCGGATAGTTTTCCCCGCTGCCGGCGGGTCCGGTAAGCTGGAAAAACGTCTGGGACGCGGCAGGAGGGGGGGGGGGCACCTCTTCCCCTGCACCGTAAGGGTAATTCCACGGCGAATCCGCCACTGGGACCACCCTTATCTGAAAGCCGACCGCCCGCCGTTTCAAAAAATACCGGGGTTATGGGGGCTATCTGCTGCCATAACCCCAGTATTTAGCTTTTAATGGCCGACGCATATAGTCGTTAGGCGGTCAGTAAGTGATTGCATGTATATAGCAAACAGGTGACGATGACTGACGGGGTGACAGGTGACGATGACTGACGGGGTGACAGGTGACGATAACTGACGGGGTGACAGGTGACGATGACTGACGGGGTGACAGGTGACGATGACTGACGGGGTGACAGGTGACGATGACTGATGGGGTGACAGGTGACGATGATTGATGAGGTGACAGGTGATGATGATTGATGAGGTGACAGGTGACAATGATTGATGGGGTGACAGGTGACGATGATTGATGAGGTGACAGGTGATGATGATTGATGGGGTGACAGATGACGATGATTGATGGGGTGACAGATGACAGTCACTGACGGGGTGACATGTGACGATGATTGATGGGGTGACAAGTGACGATCACTGAAGGGGTGTCAAATGACGATGACTGATGGGGTGACAGGTGACGATGACTGATGGGGTGACAGGTGACGGTGATTGATGGGGTGACAGGTGATGGGCGATGGTCACTGATGGGTGACAGGTGACGGGCGATGGTGCACGGCGGTACTGATGGCAGTCTCTGGTGACCGGTGAACTTTAGGCTACGTTCACATGTGAGCGTAGCGATCACGGTCAGAATCACTGCGATTCTGCCCGTGATCCAGAAATCATTGCAAATTGCGGGGCGCCTGTGCAATGCCTGTGATTTGCAATAGCACCCCAAATGCTGTGCGATGTTGCTGCGATTTCCGCCTGCCGAATCGCGGTAACATCGCGCAAACAACGCATGACGCTCCAAAGAAACTCTTGTACCTTTTTTGGGCGTCATGCGATGTTTGCGCGATGTTACCGCGATTCGGCAGGCGGAAATGGCGGCAACATCGCACAGCGTTTGGGGTGCTATTGCAAATCAGGGGCAACGCACAGGTGTCCCGTGATATGCAATGATTTCCGGATCGCGGGCAGAATCGCAGTGATTCTGCCTGCGATCGCTGCGCTCACATGTGAACGTTATGGGTGTCAATTTCTGGGCACTGATGAGGTGACTGTTGGGTGACAGGTGACATTGGGGGGGGGGTGAGGACTGTGTGGGGACATTTATTAGTGTGATTTTTACTTTGTGACGTGTACAGAGCAGTAACTCACTATTTCTAGCTCTTTTCCCCTCATACTGGAAACTGTATGAGGAGAGAAGAGCTAGTAACACTGAGTTACTGCTCTTTGTTTACATTTTCTGATCGGCTGTGAATGGATTCACAGCCGATCACATAGTAAACAGTCACTGTCAGTGACTGTTTACTACCGCCGGTGACAGCTGTGTTCCTACGGAACACAGTGCCACCGACATGACCGCGCTGCGCGCTCCCGATCGCGCATGCGCGGTCATGTAGTGGGCGCCTTCATTGTGATCGGCTGTGTCATTGGAACACAGCCGATCACGTGGGAAACAGCCACGCCCATTGGCTGTTTCCCCCCTGCCGGTGACGGGGGGTGTCCCGGGGACACCCCGACACCGGCAGTGCAGGGCGGCGCGCACGCGATCGCGCGCCAGCCCTGCTTAAAGTGCCGCCGTCATATGACGGCGGCCCAGGATAATGGTCGCTCCGCTCGCCGTCATATGACGGCGGGCGGGCGGCAAGCGGTTAAGCAACTGTAAAGGAAATTTGTACATCTTGTATATTATTGTATTTTTTGTATGTATTTCACACTGCACTCATTGTGCACACGGCACTAATGATATCTTCATTTCGTGTTTGCATTCTTTCGAGTCCTGATAAGAATGAGCCTGCCTATGTTACGCCCCTTGTTACCATAAAAGTACAATTGTAATATCAACGTGATACCTACGTAATCATGTGTATAAAAGCCTTCAACTGCCTCAAATAAAACAGAACAACATTTATTTTGGAAAGATGCGGAGTGTATCTTTTTGTGTCCGTTCCCTACTGCAGTAGTTATTATTAATTTGGAACCACTAATCAATATGAGGATAGGAGTTGCCTATCTATAAAATGTCCAGAACACCACGAATGTCAGAAAAAGGCTTGGTCTTCAAGTGGCTAACTTCACTTTGTTTAGATAAGCTTTGACGTCGGTCGCGCGCCTGCAGTTAGGAGGCGAGCACACGCCCCCGCCACCCCCCTCGTCAGCGGGGACTCCGGTGCACGGGGCAGGTGGCTCCGATTGCCTCCTGACACCCGCGATCGTTCCCCGCTGAGAGAGAAGAGCGGTCAGCTGTTGTAAACACAACCGACCGTTCTTCTCTCTGCAAATGATCACAGAGCACCTATGATCCTTCTATATAGGATCACAGGTCTCTATGATCATTTCACAAGCCACGCCCCCCCCCAGTTAGTCACTCCCCTAGGCTCACATTTAACCCCTTGATCACCCACAATGTTAACCCCTTCCCTGCCAGTGTCATTATTACAGTAACAGTGCATATTTTTAGCACTGATTACTGTAGTAATGTCACTGGTCCCCCCAAAAGTGTCAAAAATGTCAGTTAGGGGTCTGATCTGTCTGCCCCAATGTCGCATTCCCACAAAAAATCTCAGATCGCCGCCATTACTAGTTTAAAAAAAAAAACAATAAAAATGACATATACAGTATCTTTCCTGTAGTTAGTAGACACGATAACTTTTGCGCAAACCAATCAAAATACGCCTTTTGCTATTTTTTTTTTTTTTACCAAAAAATGTAGCAGAAAACAAATTGGCCTAAAAATGTTAAATTTTGATTTAAAAAAATTATAGCAGAAAGTGAAAAATATATATATATATATATATATATATATATATATATATATATATATATATATATATATATATTTTTTTTTTTTTTTCAGAATTATCGCTCTTTTTTTGTTTATAGCGCAAAAAATAAAATCGCACAGGTAATCAAATACCACCAAAAGAAAGCTCTTTTTGTGGGGGAAAAAGGACATCAATTTTATTTAGGAACAGTGTCGCTCGACTGCGCAATTGTCCATTAAAGTAACGCAGTGCCGAATCGCAAAATATGGCCTGGTCATTAAGGGGGAAAGTCTTCCGGAGCTGAAGTGGTTAAAGCCCCTTTCACATTTATGCGACCTAAAAGTCGCACGATTTTACCACGGATTTGTTGCCGGGATTTTGCCACAATTGTCACTGGACTTGAAGCAATGCCTATGTCTTTGGACCTCCAAAACGCATTAAAATTGTCCCAAAGTAGCACAGAGACTACTTTTGAAGTTGTACAGATGTGAACAGTACTTATTGGAAATCATGGGGTACGACTTGTCATGTGACTTTGCAGTCTCAAATCGCAGGACAAGTCGCACAAGTGTGAAAGGGGACTTATACGGCTCTGTTTACACAGCCACTTCTCAGCTATCATTGTGGTGGCCAGGAATTGCTTGCAACATGTTGGGGGGGGAGGGGGGGAGGAGAGCAGCAGCTGAGAAGAACGTACTGCATACGTCTTATGTACTTGGCTGCAGCTTCTTTGAGCATTTGTAGTACTCCCAGTGTTCACAATGAGTTAAAGCGGAGTTCCGGCCTTAAAAACCACTTTGGGCCATCCGCTTGCTCTAGGTCACCTGAAAAAGAAATGGATAGTCCTGATTTTCATTTATTTATTTATTTATTTATTTTTTTTGATTACTTACCTTGTTATTGAAGAAAATATACTCACCTTTCTTCCACTTCCTCCCTCCGCGGCCAGCGCCGTCACTTCCGTCTTGCGATGACTCCTGGGAGCTGAACGTCATCGCACCCAGGAATCAATGCGCTTGCACCGGCCTCGCTCGTCACTTCCGGTGCAGGCGTGGAATTCCCTGCTAAACAGCTTCTGGGCATGCCTAGAAGTTGTGCAGGGATGACGCGCCTGCGCCGGAACTGACGAGCGGGACCGAAGAGGACGCGCTGGCTTCAGCTGCCCACACCTGAGATGGCAGCGCTGGACAAGAAATTTTCAAGGTAAGTATTTCTTCTTACAGGTAAGTGCAACCCGGGACAGTTCAGAGGCTATCCAATGTACTAGCCCTGACTGTCCCGGGTGTATTTTTATCTAAAAAACATTTCCGAGGCTTTAATTTTCTTTACATAAATGCAGATAATAGGTGTTTTTGTATCTTTTATGTGTTAGTGGCTAAATTTTGTATAACAGGGAGCTGTGTTCATACAACTGGGCACTTTGTGTAAACTAGGGGATATTAATATAACCAATCACACATGGCACTGTCTCTGCCGCAGGGAGAAGCATCCCGCTACATCTTCCTCAACAAGTTCCGCAAATTTCTTCAGGAAAATGCCAGCAACCGAGGGGTGAGTGACCGTCCTAAACAAGGTTGGAGGAGCACAATTTTCTATAATGTCTTTGTCTGATGATGTAAAAAACAGTAAGGCTTCTTTCACACGGGCGGTGCGCCCGACTGAGTCCGTTCTGCTCAGCGGGGGGATCGATCCGCTGATCCCCCGCTGAGCAGGTGGATGACCGCTCCGTCTCCGCTCTGTGTGCGGAGACGGAGCTGTCAGATCCCCACTGTTCTCTATAGGGAGATCGGATGAGAACGGACCACCTGTCCATTCTCATCCGATCCGATCTGATCCTCCAGACGGATGGAAAATAGGGTTTCCATCCGTCTGGATTTCATGGACAGGATCGGATAGTAGCGAGTGTCAGCGGACATGTCTCCGCTCACATCCACCGCTCCATAGGGCTGCATGGAGCATCCGATCAGGTGCGCCTGAAAAACTGACAGGCGGATCGGATCGGAAAGCCCGTGTGAAAGGGGCCTAAGGCTGGCCACACTTTGTACAATTTTCCTTTAGATTTACCAAAAGTATATAATTTGAGGTCAAACTTAATCCTTTCCCTGGCAGATCTGTACATCGTACAGACCCAACATCGGGGGGGGTATCGCACACAATCCCGGTGGCTGCCCATCAGGTGAAAGAATTCAGGCGGCAGCTTTGCAGCCCGATTTGCTTTCACACACCCCCCCCCCCCTGGTACTGGAGCCCCCCGCCTGCTTACCGGGCTTCACTTGCCCATCTGTGGGCCCAGAAGCGAGATTGCCAGTGGCTGTGGGGGAAGAAGAGCGGACACACTTCTCCACCGCTCTCCTCCCTTTGCTGTGACGGCAAAAGCGACGCACGTGACATCACTTCCGGGTCAGCATCTAGCTGCCCCACGGCTAGCTCGGCCAGGAAGTAATGATTTGCAATGAGATCTGCATTGCAAAACATTCAGTGGATTCCAAAGGAGACACGCAGGGTCTTTTAGACCCTGCATAGCTCAATCAAGAGATCCTATCCCCTAAAAATCATCAGATGGAGGGACTTTTTGTCTCCTATGCGATGGAAAAAAAAGAAAGTAGAGTAAACATATGTTTTTTTTTTTTTCTTTTTGCTAAAAATTTAGGAGTTGTAAAGACATAAGGTTTTTTTATCCTAATGCATTCTATGCATTAAGATAAAAATACTTCTGTGTACAGCAGCTCCTCTCAGTCCCTCTAATACTTACCTGAGCCCCATCTCTATCCAACGATGTCCACGAGTCCCTCGTCCGTCCGGGACTCTCCCTCCTGATTGGATGAGCGGTGCCATTGGCTCCCACAGCTGTCAATCAAAGTCAGCCAATCAGATGAAAGGGAGGGCGGGGCCAAATGGCAACTCTGTCTGATTGCACACATGGAACTGCCTGCAGCTCAGGTGCCCTCATAGCAAGCTGCTTGCTGTGGGAGCACTCGTCAGGAGGGAGGAGCCAGGAGCAGCGAAGAGGAACCAGAGAAGAGGAAGATCCAGGCCACTCTGTGCAAAACCAATTGCACAGAGAAGGTAAGTAGAATAGGTTTGTTATTTTTTTTTAAATCAAGACTTTACAATCAATTTAAGTTGCACCCAAGCAGAAGTGCCAACCACTAAAACTTTGAGCTGTCCCATATAATGTAGGTGAATTTATCTTTCCAGAATCCCACAGTTCTCTGCCCCCCTGAGTACATGGTTTGCTTCCTTCACCGTCTAATCACTGCCCTACGAGCCAGTTGGGATGAATTTCATGTGCGGAACCCCTCGGCCCGCACCAGTGAAGGTAAAATAGAGCTTTAGTCTTTAGTATGTAATAATGTTACGCACACTGAAGGGTTTGTCTAACTCTTGGTCTTCCCGTTATTTGGTCTGCAGATGCCTATGTGCCCCCGCAGCTCTTCTACAACGGAAAAGTTGATTATTTTGACCTGCAAAGACTTGGGGGTCTTCTTTCCCACCTGAGGAAGACGCTGAAAGGTGAGGGGGGGGGGACTTTGAGTGTAAGTGAGGGTGGTCAACAATGTTCCCTCTAATTTTTTACTGGGCTGAGCAAATAAAAAAATTTCTGAGCGCAGTGCTCCCCAACCTTTTTATCGCCGCGGACCGGTCAACGTTTGATCATTTTTCTGTGGCCCCCAATCAATGCAGAGTGCCCACAGCATTGCCCCCAATCAATGCAGAGTGCCATAGCATTGCCCCCAATCAATGCAGAGTACTACAGCATTGCCCCCAATCAATGCAGAGTACTACAGCATTGCCCCCAATCAATGTAGAGATGCCAGCGTGCCCCTTTTCAATGTAGAGGTGCCAGTGTGCCCCCTTTCAATGTAGAGATGCCAGTGTGCCACCTTTCAATGTAGAGATGCCAGTGTGCCACCTTTCAATGTAGAGATGCCAGTGTGCCCCCTTTCAATGTAGAGATGCCAGTGTGCCCCCTTTCAATGTAGAGATGCCAGCGTGCCACCTTTCAATGTAGAGATGCCAGTGTGCCCCCTTTCAATGTAGAGATGCCAGCGTGCCACCTTTCAATGTAGAGATGCCAGCGTGCCCCCTTTCAATGTAGAGATGCCAGTGTGCCCCCTTTCAATGTAGAGATGCCAGTGTGCCCCCTTTCAATGTAGAGATGCCAGTGTGCCACCTTTCAATGTAGAGATGCCAGTGTGCCCCCTTTCAATGTAGAGATGCCAGTGTGCCCCCTTTCAATGTAGAGACTCTTCAGTCCCGAGTCTAGTAATGGTTCTGCCATTTTTTCAGTTTTTAATTAATGCAGAGTGCCCACAGCATTGTCCCCAAATCAATGTAGAGATGCCAGTGTTCCCCCCCCCCCGTGCACTTACCTCATGGTCACGGGCGGCAGCTTCTCTTCAGTTCATTCCCCGGCTTCCTGCCTCTCCTCAGTCCTCCTGACTCCCCGAGTCCCGGCGCCTCTTCCTCGGCCAATGGCATGAAGTTGGCCTTTCGGCCAATCAGGAAGCGGGAGGACCCGCTCCCTGATTGGCCAGGAGGAGGATCCGTGTGACAATAGCGAATTTTCATTCGCTATTGTCACACAATGGGCGTGCTCTCGCGGCGCACGCTCTGCTACACGGCCGCCACGTCTGCGGCTGCGCGGTTTGAATAGGTGCTTGCGCGGGACCTTCATTCACACTGCGCGCCCGCGCATGCGCGCAGGCTAAAGGGAACACTGGTGGTCAATGGTAATCCTTGGTGCTAAAGACTTAAACCTCCTCTCCTATGTTCTCTCCTCAGATGACCTCTCTTCTAGAGCCAACATAGTGATCGATCCATCAGAACTGCAGGCAGTCACCATGGATGACCTGGAGGAGGAAGATGAATCAGCCAGTATCACGGGACAGGTACAGGAAGAGAAGATCCGGCCATTGAAATGAATACATTGCAGCTGCCGGTCAGCATGTCTTTTAAATATTAACGCAAAGTGAATTTCCTTCTCTCTCTTTAGAGGCCCTCTGCTGCCCAGGCCATTGGGGGTGCCCTTGCCCGGCCCAGTTGGCTGAGTTCCCCAACTCTGGGGAGAGCAAACCGGTTCCTGAGCACTGCAGCGGTCAGCCTTATGAACCCGCGGCGACCTCTTGGCGCTCTGGAGAAGGTGAAAGTGCGGAGTCTGAGCCTGGAGCAGCGTACGGAAGATGACAGTGAGTGTGTGGGGCTGTAGGTGAGGGTTCTTGGAAAAGGCACAGGAAATAAAAAATGTAGCTGAAGGTTTGCAATATGTCTGGGTGACCTCAGGAAAAGCTGAAATATTCACATAGACCAGGGGGGGTCTCCAAACTGCGTCCTGGCAGCCAAATCTAGCCCTCTGTAAGCTTTTATCTTTCCCTCTGATGTAGGAGGGGACTTTAACCACTTAAAGTGGAGTTCCACCCATTTTCGTAACTTTAGATGTGTGTAATCCCCTTTAAAACAACTTTTACCAATGGAAACTTTTTTTTTTTTGCTAGTAAATACCTTATTTTCTTGTTTATTCCTCCTCTCCTCACTTCCGGGTCCGATCGGCGATGACGTCATTCGGCGATTCGCAGTGTGGGCTGGGATGTATTCCATGCTAGAAATCTCGCAGTATTACCCAGGAGCTGAGCTGTACTGAGCCGTGACCTGCCCCGCCTCCTCTCAGTGAGCGAGGACTGAAAGCATTATATCCCCACTGAGCTCACTGAGAGGAGGCGGGGCAGAGAACGGGCTGATTACAATGCATACAGTACAACTCACTGTACTGTAGCAAAAAAAAAAAAAAAAAAAACTTTCCATTGGTAAAAGTCGTTTTAAAGGGGATTACATACATCTATGTAATCCAACCTATTAAAAATGGGTGGAACTCCACTTTAAGGACCGGGCCTATTTCTGACACTTGTTGTTTACAAGTTAAAATCATTTTTTTTTTTTTTTTTTGCTAGAAAATTACTTAAAACCCCCAAACATTATATATTTTTTTTTTAGCAGAGACCCTAGAGAATAAAATGGAGATCGTTGCAATATTTTTTATCACACCGTATTTCCAAACGCAATAGTTTTGGAAAAAATTCACTTTTTTTAATTAAACAAGAAAACAGTAAAGTTAGCCCAATTTTTTTCCACAATGTGAAAGATAATGTTACGCTGAGTAAATAGATACCCAACCTGTCATGTTTCAAAATTGCGAACACTCGTGGAATGGCGACAAACATTGGTACTTAAAAATCTCCATAGGCAACACTTTACAAAATGTAAATTTATCCTCTCGATCAAACGATCGTGGCGATTCCTCACATGTGTGGTTTGAACACAGTTTACATATGTGGGCGGGACTTGCGTATGCGTTCGCTTCTGCGCGCAAGCTAACGGGGACAGGGCGCTTTATTTTTTTTTTTCCTATTTATTTTATCTATTTTTTATTTTTACAGTTTAAAAAAAATTTTTGATAATTTTTATTCCTATTAAAAGAAATGTAAACATCCCTATAAGCATGACAGGACCTCTTTATTGTGAGATCTGGGGACAAAAAGACCTCAGACCTCACATCTACACTAAAAAAAAAAAAAAGTCTTTTTTTTTTTTATGATGAAAAAAAATTGGCGCTTTAAATCCATTGCTAGGAGATGACGTTTGACGTCGCTCCGGTCCTCCAAGACCATAGAGTCGAGTGGGGGCCATCTTGCCCTCACTCGACTTCCTGCTTCCTGCCTGTGAGGAGTGCGGACCAGATCGTTTTCCCCGCTGCCGGCGGGTCCGGTAAGCAGGGAAAACGACCGGGAAGCGGCAGGAGGGGGGGGGGGCACCTCTCCCACCGCACCGTAAGGGTGATCCATATCTGACCCCCCCTTATCTGAAAGAGGACCACCAGCAATTTTAAAAAATACTGGGGTTATGACAGCTATCTGCTGCCATAACCCCGCTTTTTAACGTGAAAGTACTGACGTATAACTGTAGTGGGCGGTCCAGAAGTGTTTTAAAGGGGGTGTAAGGGGGGACTCTGGTGGAGACTCTCATGTAAGGGCGACTCTGATGTATGAAGTGATGGATGCCACACAGAACCAGCTCATTGTTTTGATATAATGTGAAAACGGCCTCAGCCTCGCCTCCTCCTAGTTCACTCCCTCAGACTACAATTAAGCCTCAGCTGGGACGAAACACGTCAGTGAGCGTGGCCTAGGAGGATCCAAGACTGAGGCCGTTTTTCACATTCTATCACGCTCTGAGCTGTTTGTTTGTGGCATCCATCACACTACGCGACTAAATGCCACCTGGATGCCTGCACCCTCTTCTAGTTGTGGATCACTGGAGTGACCACTGCAAGTTACAGGGGATTGCTCTGATGTAAGGAGGGCCTAATGGGGGATTATAAATTTATGCGCCTCCTGCGCATAAACGGGATAGCCTGGTATAGGTATATCA
The DNA here is from genome assembly GCF_965119305.1 of Pelophylax lessonae. Taxonomy (NCBI): domain Eukaryota; kingdom Metazoa; phylum Chordata; class Amphibia; order Anura; family Ranidae; genus Pelophylax; species Pelophylax lessonae. Next base: position 17,579,353 of record NC_138775.1, read on the forward strand.
GAAAACTCGTCACTTGCTTCTAGCATTGTTGCCCTCTAGGACTGGGGATTTCCTAAAGCCTTTTTTAAAAAAAAAAAAAAAAAGCACAAACGAAAGTGGGGGCACCAGCCTAGTGCATTATCCCACTAATTTTATTAAAATGAACATAAAATGTACGCACAAGCATACAAATAAAAATTGCTCATCAAGCTACTCATCTGTGGCCCAGTGGTTCTTGATTTGGCACAGTCCAGAATACAGGGGGACCTTACTAAAGTCTTTGAATGGCTGGCGTGTTTCAAAGGAAGCCCAGGGCTCTGAAGAAGAAGGGGGTTGCCTTCGAAACTCGCCAGCCATTCAAAGACTTCAGTGGGGTCCCCTTGTATTCTGAACTCTGCCGAATTAAGGACCACTGGGCTACAGATAAGGCTCTGATGGGAATTCTGATGCAAGGAGCTTGGCTATACAGCTTTGTCAGTGGAGCACAACTACTTGTCCTGGTCTGCACATGTGCACCACAGTTTCCATTCAATCACCCTCACATTTGTTATAAAACCGCTCCCAAGAGTTATGCCTATACCATCCAGCCACAAGTGCTCACATCTCCGGGATCCGTTACTCCCAAACCAGCTTACAAGTGATTGTGCTGAAACAATAAAGTTGGTTTTAGTTTAGTGGAAGTGGTGTGTTACTCCAAGATACATGTGGGGGGTTCCAAACAGTCCTATTTTGAGTTCATACTCAATGCTTTGGTTTGAGTACCAAGTCTTTAAAATATTAAATTCAGAGTGCATATGTGCAGGCCTGCAGAGCCAAGAATCTGGTGTATTCTAGACATGCAAATATAAGAATGACGGGGGTGAGGGCGAGGTTAGCAAAAATGTGTAACGGTGCTGAAACTTTCTCCACCCCATTGGGCCTATCCTGGACCAGGCATTGGCCTGGCGGTCATCTTACACACATCCTTGAAGAATTTAACAGAGGTTTATATTCAGTGAAGCCTCACCATGCCTTATTTATCAAAGCATCTTCTGTGAAAAATAGTATTATTGCAGGCGCCAATCATATTTTTATTTACGTTCTGCATATGTTGCTATCTAATGCTCATTTGAATCCAATTGGTTGTTCAAAAGCAGTATTTACAGATCCGGCATAAGAGACCTGCTATGCTTTCTTACAGTTGAAGGTCATCACGGCAATGAAGGTCTGCTGGTGGGAAGACCTCCGGAGGAGCCCGATATTCCCATCACAGAGAACTCTCTCCTGGAGATGCTGGATGGGGTGGTCATGATGTACAACCTCAGCGTACACCAGCAGCTTGGCAAGGTGAGCTCTAATCTGTTTTGTGAATGGAATTTTACATGTGAACACTGCCCTGAGCTGAAGCAACCTTTACCAGGCACATGATTCATTCTGCCCAATCAGTGTTAGGCAGAATGGTCAAATAATCCTCTGTGACCAGATAAAAACGGATTTTAAATAAACAAAAACAAGTGAGCGATATGCCGGTGTATTGATAACTGACCCCACATTGTGTACTTGGTGTCTCTGCAGATGGTTGGTGTCTCGGATGATGTGAATGAATATGCCCTGGCATTGAAGGACACTGAGGAGAAAATTAAACGCTGTCCAAAGAGGGTAAGCATGAGACCCAGGGCGGTCATTACAAATCAAAGCCTCTGCACAGCCTATCTGAGAGGGCCCCAGCCATGTGTCTCCCCCATACATTTAAACCCCCCATACCTGCCCCCCCCCCCAATACACAGACAAAAGTTGCTCACCAGCAGTAACAATTACAGCACTGATAGAAGGCACTCAAAGTCAGGAATCGGCATGCACTCCTAGATCTTCACTGCATCTGAGTATCACAAACCAAAAACAATATTTTTAATATTCAAAGAAAACTTCCCCATCCATGTCTCCATGCTTTACTCTGTTCAGGAATCATTTTGAAAAATACCCCAAAAGCATTTCTGGCGGTGGCCATCTATTTCTGGCGGTGGCCATCTATTTCTGGCTGTTGGCATCTATTTCTGGCTGTTGGCATCTATTTCTGGCTGTTGGCATCTATTTCTGGCTGTGGGCATCTATTTCTGGCGGTGGCCATCCATTTCTGGCGGTGGCCATCTTAAGTAAGGGCAAATGATTCTTGTAGCATTTACTTCCTGGAATCCAGTTGCCCTTATGAATGCAGGACAGTGTGCTTAGCTCCTGTCCTCCCCTCCTGAAGACTCCTGGGATTTATGACATTTGCCTATTCAAGAAACCCAAAAGCAACTTAAAGAAATAGATAAAAAAAAAAATGTTTAAACAAGTAAGTATGATATGCTTTCCTATCTCCTATCTATTTACTAATGCTAGCGGCATGAGGATTAGGAATAATTAATGTTGATTGGGAGAGTGAAGTTCCACTTTAATTGGTGCATAAAACTTTCCTAAACTTGAGAGCTGCTAAATTTCTCAGCTTTTACCATTGTATACTTCTGATATTTATTACAATGTATACTTCTGGTTCGTATGACAATGAGTATTCCATTTTACTATTACAATGTATACTGCTGGTTTTTGTTACATCGTATACTCCTCTTATTTTTATTACAATGTATGCTCTTGATTCAGTTTACATTACATAATCTTTATTTTTATTACAATGTATACTTCCTACAACAATTTATGCTCCTGATTATTATTGCATTTTACACTCCTGATTTGTGTTACAATGTACTGTAAATTTCTGTTTCTTATTACATTGTATAATTTTTGGTTGTTATTATATTATGTACCCCTGGTGCTTAACTTTCCATACACAGCATGCCCCTTTCATTCTGTATATTGTCTCCCTGGATAGAATTTCATGCCTTTCCCAGCTTTTAGTGAGGGGACAGTGATGGGTTACAGCCCGTTCATCATTCTCTGCCTTCTTACTGTTCCAGAGGCCAGATATCATGGAAGAATTGGTAAAAAGCCAGCAAGTCTTCTCGGAGAAGCTGAATCATCTTAGCCGGCGACTTGCTTGGATAAACGTCACGATTTACTCCAAGGTAGGTAATCGTCCACCATCTCATTGTAGAATCTGCATCTGTTTTAGGAAAAAAGAATGAAGTTCTTTTGGAGACACCCCAAGCAGATGAAACTAGTCTCCATTCACTAAAGCACCAGGAGAAGGTTTCTATATTTTAAAAAAGTGACAGTTATTTTCAGGTGTTTTTTGTCACCAGAAATGTGTCACGTGGCTAAAAATAATTAAAGAGGAACTAAACCCTCCCATTGTTTCAGCCAACTAAGCTGGCCTCGGTTTGTAAGGCGCTCCTAGGGTATTAAACCAGGTCTCCTGGTAGTAAAAGCGCTCCTGCAATATTTTTCCAGGTCTCCAATGTTTAAAGGAACTCTTGGTATATTTTTCTTGGTCTCCCAGAAGGGAAGCCGTTCATGGGATATGTTTCTGTGTCTTCAAGGACTTAAGGAGCTCCTGGGATATTTTTACAAGACTCTAAGGGGTGAAGAAGCTAGTGGGTTATTTTTCCAGGTCTCCAAAGAATAACAAAACTCCTGGGATCTGTTTTCCAGGTCTCCAAGAAGTTGAGGAGCTCCCAGGATATTAACCTCCCTGGCTGATTATGTACAGATTTCTGTGGTAAAAGCAGAAAGTACATTCTTTTGCATGGAAATCTGTTGTTTTATATTTAAAACTCCCCTTCCCCTGCGATTTCCCCCGCTGTCCTCCCGCTCTGCGCTCGGTCAATACCGGCACCTGTCTTCCGCTTCCCTTCCCTGCGAGCATTGTGACGCAGAGGGGTGGAAGCGGCGGCAATTTAAAAAAAATGTTAGTATGCTAAATGAGATGATAGAAAGCTGTGAACGGATTACACTGTATCATTCCATCTCACCACAGGATTTCACCTGGTGACTTTTCCAGTGCCCTGCCTGTGCTTTTCCAGTTCTTTGTGCCTGGAAAATAGAGAACGACCATGGCGTCCAAAAAGCGCTCTTTTTGCACAAAAGCGCTTTTAGACGAACTGGAAAACAGCAACAGCGAAACTGAGTTACTTTGAGAACTGAGCGATAGTGATTCGTGGAAAAATGTGTCATCCGATACGGAAAGTGACGATTCTGATGTCTCTTTCTGGGTCATCGCTCTGTTGGAAATTCTGAGGTATCATTTGATATTCTTCCCAAATTCCGCAAGCGATTTGCCAGAAAGAGACATCAGAAACGTCGCTGTCCTCACTTTCTGTACCTAATGACGAATTTTCCCACAAATCACTATCACTCAGTTCTTCAAGTAACTCTGTTTCGCTGTCGCTGTTTTCTAGTTCGTCTAAAAGCGCTTTTGCGCAAAAATAACGCTTTTTTGGACGCCATGGTCGTTCAAAATTTTCTAGGCACAAAGCACTGGAAAAGCACAGGCAGGGCACTGGAAAAGTCACTAGGTGAAATCCTGTGGTGAGATGGCATGACACAGTGTAATCCGATAGGATCACAGCTTTCTATCATCTCATTTAGTGTTTTTCCACTTTTGAATTTACCGCCAGTTCCACCCCCCTGCGTCGCAACGCTCGCAGGGAGGGAAGCAGAAGGCAAGTGCCAGCAATCGGCCGAGCACAGAGCGGGGGGAGAGAGTGTGAGGATGCTGGGGAGGACGGCGGGGGAGCGCAGGGAAGGTGAGTAACATTCTGGGGTAATCCAGAGTGTGGCTCGGGGGTTACCGCTTTTGGTACTGAAAGTTAACCCGGAGCCACACTCGGGAATACCTCTAGGGGGGTTAAACCAGGTCTTCAAAGAGTAAAGGAGTTCCTGGGATATTTTTCTAAGCCTCAAAGGGGTGAAGAAGCTAGTGGGTTCTTTCTTCCTGGTCTCCAAGGAATGACAAAACTCCTAGGATGTTTCCAGGTCTCCAAGAAGTTGAGGAGCTCCTAGGACAGTGATGGCGAACCTTGGCATCACAGATGTTTTGGAACTACATTTCCCATGATGCTCACCCATACTGCATAGTGCATGAGCATCATGGGAAATGTAGTTCCAAAACATCTGGGGTGCCAATGTTCACCATCACTGTCCTAGGATATTAAACCAGGTCTCCAAAGGGTAAAGGAGTTCCTGGGATATTTTTCTAGGTCTCCAAGGGAGTGAAAAAAAAATCCTATGATACTATGTTTACAGGTCTCAGAGGAGTAAGAGTTCCGGGGATATGTTTCCAGGTCTCCAAAAAGTAAAGGAGTTGCTGGGATATGTTTCAGCTCTCCAAGATGTAAAGGACCTCCTCGAGTTTTTTTTCATAGTCCCCCAAAGAATGAAGGAGCTCCTGTGATTTATGGCGTTGGCAAAACATGCTGAACAAAATTTTGAGTCTCTGCCCTCTATTTCATTGAACTTGTACGAAAGAAGGGGAAACCTGGTGGCCACGTGATAGCAATTTAAACACTGAAAGAAATGGATTTTGATTTTTCATGACCATGATCTTTGCCTTTGCAGTATAGATGTTGGAGCTATTCATGCATAAAGTATCTGAAAAGTCTTACAGTCTTTAATTGTTTTAAGGGTTCTGTATTCCAATGAGAGGGACGGCACAAACTCTCTAAAAATTGGAAACTATGTTTTTCCACACAAGCATAAAGTTACATGGTGGATTTTACATATTAGATTGGTCACCCTGTTGTCATTTCATGTTCCTCCTGTAGGAGAAGATGGAGGATATTTATTGGCTCCTACAAGTGTGCCTGCGCAGTATAGAGCATGCCGATCGGACTGGATCTCTCTTCGCCTTCATGCCGGAGTACTATCTGAATGTGGCCATGAACAGCTACAACGCCCTTAAAAATTACTTCAGCCCTGTCAGCAGCATGGAGGAACTTCCAGGTACCACCCAGAGCAGTATATATTGATATGAATGGTGGTGATAGGCAGTGGGAGTGTAGAGACTGCTTATTAGAATAAAATGTATGGCTATTTTACACATCTGAGCTATAATACACACACACAGTATCTCACAAAAGTGAGTACACCCCTCACATTTTTGTAAATATTTTATTCTATCTTTTCATGTGACAACACTGAAGAAATGACACTTTGCTACAATGTAAAGTAGTGAGTGTACAGCTTGTATAACAGTGTAAATTTGCTGTCCCCTCAAAATAACTCCACACACAGCCATTAATGTCTAAACCGCTGACAACAAAAGTGAGTACACCCCTAAGTAAAAATGTCCAAATTGGGCCAAAAATGTCAATATTTTGTTTAGCCACCATTGGTTTCCAGCACTGCCTTAACCCTCTTGGGCATGGAGTTCACCAGAGCTTCACAGGTTGCCACTGGAGTCCTCTTCCACTCCTCCATGATGACATCACAGAGCTGGTGGATGTTAGAGACCTTGCCCTCCTCCACCTTCCATTTGAGGATGCCCCACAGATGCTCAATAGGGTTTAGGTCTGGAGACATGCTCGGCCAGTCCATCAGCTTTACCCTCGGCTTCTTTAGCAAGGCAGCGGTCATCTTGGAGGTGTGTTTAGGATCTTTATCATGTTGGAATACTCTCCTGTGGCCCAGTCGCCGAAGGGAGGGGATAATGCTCTGCTTCAGTATGTCACAGTACATGTTGGCATTCATGGTTCCCTCAATGAACTGTAGCTCCCCAGTGCCGGCAGCACTCATGCAGCCCCAGACCATGACATTCCCACCACCATGCTTGACTGTAGGCAAGACACACTTGTCTTTGTACTCCTCACCTGGTTGTCTCCACACACGCTTGACACCATCTGAACCAAATGAGTTTATCTTGGTCTCATCAGACCACAGGAGATGGTTCCAGTAATCCATGTCCTTAGTCTGCTTGTCTTCAGCAAACTGTTTGCAGGTTTTCTTGTGCATCATCTTTAGAAGAGGCTTCCTTCTGGGACGACAGCCATGGAAACCAATTCGATGCAGTGTGCGGCGTATGGTCTGAGCACTGACAGGCTGACCCCCCACCCCTTCAACCTCTGCAGCAATGCTGGCAGCACTCATACGTCTATTCCCCAAAGACAACCTCTGGATATGACGCTGAGCACGTGCACTCAACTTCTTTGGTCAACCACGGTGAGGCCTGTTCGGAGTGTAACCTGTTCTGTTAAACCACTGTATGGCAATCTTCTTTTCTTCAGCATCTTCCGATCCTCAGAGAGTTCTTTGTCATGAGGTGCCATGTTGAACTTCCAGTGACCAGTATGAGAGAGTGAGAGCGAGAACACCAAATTTATCATTCTTGCTCCCCATTCACACCTGAGACCTTGTAACACCAACGAGTCGCATGACATCGGGGGAGGGAAAATGGTTAATTGGGCTCAATTTGGACATTTTCACTTTGGAGTGTACTCACTTTTGTTGCCAGCGGTTTAGACATTAATGGCTGTGTGTTGAGTTATTTTGAGGGGACAGCAAATTTACACTGTTATACAAGCTGTACACTCACTACTTTACATTGTAGCAAAGTGTCATTTCTTCAGTGTTGTCACATGAAAAGATATAATAAAATATTTACAAAAATGTGAGGGGTGTACTTACTTCTGTGATGATCTGTATATACAGTTGGGAAATCGAATTATTTGATCCTCTGCAGGTTTTCTAGGTTTACCTACTTACAAAGAAATTAAGGGTCTATAATTTTTTATCATAGGTGTATTTTAACCACTTCAATACCGGCACTTTCACCCCCTTCCTGCCCAGGCCAATTTTCAGCTTTTAGCGCTGTTGCATTTTGAATGACAATTGCACGGTCATGCAACACTTTACCTAAACCAAATTGATGTCATTCTTTTCCCACAAATAGAGCTTTCTTTTGGTTGTAATTGATCACCGCTAGATTTTTTTTATTTTTGCTAAACAAAAAAAGGCCGAAAAGTTAAACAAAAAATGTTATTTATTTTTGTCTTCTAAAATGTTGTAAATAAATACGTTTTTTCCTGCACTGATGAGGCCGCACTGACAGGCACCGATGGGGTGGCACTGATGATGAGGCACTGATAGGCGGTGATATGCAGCATTGATGGGCACTGATAGGTAGCACTGATATACAGCATATGACGACCAGGCAGGATAGAGCAACCACTTTGCGGCTGTCATTTTGCTATATGGCGGGGAAGTGGTTAAATGACAGAGACAGAATATCAACCAAATCTGCAGAAAAAACACATGATACAAATGTTCTAAATGGAGTTGCAGTTCAGTGAGTAAAATAAGTATTTGATCTCCAAGCAAAACATGACTTAGTAGTTGGTGGAGTACTCTTGTCGGCAAGCACAGAGGTAAGAGGTTTCCTGTAGTTGGTTACCAGGTTTGCACACATCTCAGGAGGGATTTTGGTCCACTCTTTTTTACAGATCTTCTCTAAATCCTTAAGGTTTCTTGGCTGTCGGTTGGCAACTCGAAGTTTCATACATTTTCTATAGGCTTAGGGTCTGCAGACTGACTAGGTCACTCCATGAGCTTAACCACTTTGCCACTGCTCACTAGAGCTCTACTGCAGCAAAGTGGTTCGTTATTGTCTGGCGACGTAGACCTACGTCGCCAGACATCCCCCTTTCTCGGCGGCACGCGTGCGCCGCCGGAGGCTCGCTCCCGCTGTATTCAGTCACAGCGGGAGTCGGGCCAGGGGAGGAGCGGCGGTGATCACCGCCGCTCTTCCCCGATCTTCGGGGAATCGAGTCTGGAGATCCGCCCGCCTGTGTAAACAAAGCGGGCGGATCTCCTAAGTGACAGGCAGGGTCAGATTGCAGGGTTCAGCATAGCTGAACCTGCGATCTTTCCCTGTGTCACATAGTCACCTCCCCCCACACCTGTCAGTAAGCACCAGGCATACATTAACCCCTCCCTCTCCAATAAAATTAACCCCTTCCCTGCCAGTGTCATTTTTACAGTAACAGTGCATATGTATAGCACTGATTACTGCAGTAATGTCTCTGGTAACCCCAAAAGTGTCAAAAATGTCAGTCAAGGGTCCGATCTGTCCATCGCAATGTCGCAGTCCCGCAAAAGAAAAATCGCAGATCGCCGCCATTACTCGTTAAAAAAAAAAACACCAAAAATGACAGAAATCTTTCCCTTAGTTAGTAAACACAATAACTTTTCTGCAAACCAATCAAAATAAACTTATTGTGATTTTTTATTTTACCAAACATATGTAGCAGAAAACAAATTGGCCAAAATTATAAGACTGATTGTATTAGGGTCGGCAGGGCCATGGGGCCAGGGCCAGGGCCTGGGCCTGGTACAGGAGTACCACCTGTACCCCCATATTGGCGGCCCTGCGCTTATCAGCCCTGGGCATTAGGGAGTGCTTAGCAGGTGTGAATAGTGCCTGGGGGGTGCCTCGTATTGACATGTATGGGGCCTGAGAAAGGCATGGAGGAATCTTCTCTAAAATATCCACCAGATTAGCTCCTGCCATAGCCACAGTCTTTTTCTCTTGGAAAAGTTTGAGAGTGATGCTGCAAACATATGGACCTTACCCTCAGAATGGGTGGCTCATGGCTTCCTCTGTCCATTCAGCAGCTTCCAAAAGCCTCATGTCAGCAGCCAAAATTTTCTTCAAAAGCCCAATGAACAGGCGGCACTAATGTGTCTGAAGTAGGACACTCGCACACCCTCTTTAATAAATAACTCTGAGCTTTTAGGTCACTTAACCGTAGTTTTAGGTTGTAAAGTATTGTGTCCTGAAAAAAGGAGGAAAGGAAGGTAGCTGACAAATGTGTAGAAGGGATAAAGCCTCTATTCACACCATGTAGGTATGATGAGCTGCCCTATGTGAGGGAAACATGTAAAAAATGTCCCCGACCCTTTTGCAAAATTCTGCGGCAACACACATTTTGGTGTATGCAAAAAAAAAAACGTGTTAACAGAATGGGGTGAAGATAGAAGGCTGGCCGCACTCCAGTGATGTAGCAAATATGGTTTCTTTGAATCTTCTAAACATATTAAGTACAGACATCACAGCTCCAAAATATGGACAGAGGACATAAAACAGAACACGAGTTAGGATTCAGCACATTTTTGTGTGATGTCTGTACTTTTATATGCTTTAAAGATTCAAATAAACGTTATTTATCTGCTACATTGCTGGGTTGCGACCAGCCTTTTATCCTTGCCATGGCCACGTCGGGCCGGCACCTGCTGATTTGTGGAGGGGCTGTTGGTCTATCCATCTGTCTGGAGCGATAGTGATTTCTTCTACTGAATATAGCAGAATGGGGGTGCCATTAGGAATTAATGTCATCGCTGCCCATAGCACAGCAGCCTGTTTTCTGTGCGTGCTGGTAAAGCGATTTTTGCACGCATTTCTGACATGCACAGAGTGTGAATGTAGGAGGAGCATTCTCCTTTCTACCCTCACCCCATCTGTAGCCCCAGCAGCACTGCTAAGGCTACTTTTCCCAGCATGCCTCTCTTCCTAGCACGCCATGCTAGCGTTATAGGTGTGTATGCATAAGAGGGGCGTGGCTAAGGAAGGGCAATGGGAGTTCATTGTTTAGCAGGGTGGGCATGGCCTTGCCCAGATAATTTCCCATGCCCATAGGGGAGGAAACGTCATTGTGCATGCAGAAGAGGCGTGTGACTAAGGAAGGGCAAAGGGAGTTCATTGTTTAGCAGGGTGGGAGTGGCCTGGTCCAGATGATTTACCATGCCCATAAGGGAGGAAGCGTCATTGTGTATGCAGAAGAGGGACGTGGCTAAGGAAGGGCAATGGGAGTTCATTGTTTAGCTGGGTGGGAGTGGCCTGGCCCAGATGATTTCCCATGCCCATAGGGGAGCATCTGACGTGCCACGTCATCATTGTGTATGCAGAAGAGGGGCGTGGCTAAGAAAGGGCAATGAGAGTTCATTGTTTAGCAGGGTGGGAGTGGCCTGGCCCAGATGATTTCCCATGCCCACAAGGGAGGAAGTGATTTCCAATGCCACGTTGTCATTGACACTGAATGAGGAACAGCCAGAGGGATGGTAGTGTTGTGGCCAAAAAGCATAGTCCAGAGGTGGGCAACTAAGACCCCCCCAGCTGTTGTGTAACTACATGTCCCATGAGGCATTGCAAGACTGATAGTTACTTGTATGACTTCCAGAGGCAGAGGGATGATGGAGAGACTGACAGTTACTACCAGAGGCATGAATCCAGCTTGGGGGGGGGGGGGGGTTCCGTATACCCTCCTGCATTTGAGTTTTAACAAAAAGTACAGCACTGCTGCTTGTGTGGGTGGGATTTGTACTGTGCCAATCAAATGGAATGAATAGGAGAGTCAGCAGGGATTGGAGCAATACACCCCACCCACACAAGCAGCAGCAGTAACAAGATGCCTTGGGGTTCTTTCTTGGCCCCTGAAAAAATGGGGATGGGACTGGGAACCATGGGTTAGGGAAAAAGGAAGAGGGGGTAAAAAGGGGGGAGTGGATAAAAGATGAGGGATGGGTAGAGGAGAACTAGAGTGAAACTGGGGGATCCTGGTCTGTAGAGGGTTAAACAAAGGCAGGAAGGGGGGAGAAGGCAAATAGATGGGTGTCAAGGGGGGGAATATTGTCGGCTGGTGAGGAATAGCCATAGTATAATTCAAGCAAATGGGCTGGCTGGCAGGGAGTGGGAGAGAAATAGGAAGGAAGGGCACCCCTCACATCAGAGTACTCACTGGGAGGCAGGAGGGACTGCATGGATGGATGGATGGATCAGGCAAAATCTTTCCTCTTCTGGCTGCAGGGCTTCAAACTTCCTGCTCACACATCTCCTTCTCTGAGGCAGAACACTGCTGGGGAGTGTGGGCGGGGCAAGCACAGGGGGAGAGGGCGAGAGGAGGAGGAGGAGGAGCAGAGAAACTGTCAGCGCTGGCTCTGCTGAGCAGCTGTATCTTGCTGTGATCCGGAGCTGTCAGTGACCTCCCGTCCCCCAGTAAATCGGTCCTGATCGCAGCCCCCAATCAAAGCAGATTGTACAACCTACAGACCAGCCAGGGACATCCGCACTGTGCTGGTGGCCGGGAGATCCTTACTGTCAGGCTCAGAGGCGGTTCTTTAACTAGGCAAATTAGGTTGCTGCGAGGCTTTTGTGAGGCCTTAGGCGACCACCTAATTTGCCTAATTAATGAGCTGCCTCTGGTGGGAGGACTAATGCCCCATTGTTGATGTCAGTTGGTGGACCAGTGCCCCATCGGTGTCAATGGGAGGAATAAAAGTGGCAGGAAATATGACCCACTGTTGTTGCTGACAGTGGGGGGGCGGAGGGGTATAATGCCCCCAAGGGCTGGATAAAAGCAGGAAAAAGGCCACATCCGGCCCCTGGCCCACAGTTTGGAGACCACTGGCTTAGTCTGTTGTCCCATCTTGGACACTTTGAAGGGGTGCTAGTTCCTGGGCAAAGCTTTATTCTCTGCAGGAATACAAAATGGCAATGCCTAAGGAACTTTGAGAGACATATTGGAATTTTATAAAATTATATTTAAAAAAATACAGATTTAAAATATAGATCCCTTCAGCAAAGATGCATATAAGAAATGTAGATTGTTACATAATTAGCAGCAGAGCTGATAATCTGCAGAATTATTTTGTTATATCTTTCCGCGTTTCTCGAGACAACACTCGCTTCATCAGGAGAATTTAGAAATAATTTTATCTGCAAGGAGAAACCAGGTCGTTAAAAAGAGAAAAAGGAAATGATTAGTTGGAGAAGTTTCACAAAGTGTACTTACAATTTACCTAGGGCAGGGGTCTTCAAACTATGGCCCTCCAGTTGTTCAGGAACTACAATTCCCATCATGCCTAGTCACGGCTGTGAATGTCAGAGTTTTACAATGCCTCATGGGATGTGTAGTTCCACAACAGCTGGATTGCCGTAGTTTGAGGATCCCTGACCTAGGGTATCCAAAATCAGCCCCTATTGGATGGAACTCCTTATAATAAAAATGAGTTTCCTTCCAACACTCATGAGGGGGTGGGTGGGGAGAAAAGTTGCCAACTGGTCCACACAGTTCTGTCCGGGAGTTGTGGGAGGGGGGGGGGGGGAGTAAGGCCAATCCCTGGAGGATCCCAGATGTCACATACAGTGCATCTGAAAAGTATTCACAGAGCTTCACTTTTTCCACATTTTGTTATGTTACAGCCAGTGCTGTATCCTGGCCTAGGCCAACAAGGCCCAGGCCTAGGGCGGCACTTTGCAGGGGGGCAGCAAAAAAATATTTCATTATTTGTGTAATGACTATGGACTTCCTATTTATTATAAAAATAAGTGAAATAATCCTATAATTACAATTAGTGGCAGCAAACACAAGTCCAAATATCTTAAAAGTGTAATCTTCCTAAACCCGTGACATAAGGCTTTACTAATGGGCACTTATAAGGCTGCACTGGTGGCCACTAATGAGGCCACACTGAAATGCTGCACTGATGGGCAGTAAAGAGGCGGCACTGATGAGGCTGAACATATGGGAACTGATGAAGCTATGCTGATGGGCACTGGTAGACTGTGGTCTATGGTTTACAGATAACAACAAGGTGGGTCCTAAACCGGAAGGGGTGTGGTCTTTACAGGAAGGGGTGGGTCATATTTAAATTAGGGGGTGCACAAGTTTAGTCAGGCCTAGGGCAGCACAAAAATCAAAGAAAACAAAAAAGGGCGCACCGACCTAGCGCATTATCCTCAGTAGAAGGCTTTATTTATGTAACAATAAAAAATGGCTACTCCCAGACGTAGATGAAAGTACATCATATCAAGCTAGATTGCTCCAATGTCCGGGTGTAGTCCATACAATCGTTCATAATCGATGAGATGACGGCTGACGCGTTTCGAGGCCTAGCCTCTTCCACCACGTTTCATCTACGTCTGTGAGTAGCCATTTTTTATTGTTACATAAATAAAGCCTTCTACTGAGGATAATGCGCTAGGTCGCTGCGCCCTTTTTTGTTTTCTTTGATTCTAGTACCGGTGGACTACCCCAGTCCGATATGGGCAGCAAGACTTAAGCCATTTGAGAAGCCAGTTGTGAGTCCCGTGAGGAGTGTGGTCGAGGGGTTTGGATACCAAGCGCAGGAGGAGGGTGGTCATACCCTATTGGTTTTTGGAGCTAGGGCAGCACAAAACCTAAATACACCACTGGTTACAGCCTTATTCCAATATGGATTGAATTCATTATTTTCATCAAAATTCTTTAAAACAAAACCCCATAATGACAACGTGAAAAAAGTTTGTTTGAAATCTTTGCAAATAAAAAACTGTTCCCAGAGTGGGCTGCCCGGCCAAACAGTGATTAGGGGAGAAGGGCCTTAGTCAGGGAGGTTACCAAAAACCCGATGGTCACTCTGACAGAGCTCCAGCGTTTCTTTGTGGAGAGAGGAGAACCTTCCAGAAGAACAACCATCTCTGCAGCACTCAGGCCTGTATGGTAGAGTGGCCAGATGGAAGTAACTCATCAGTAAAAGGCAACGACAACAATGACAACCTGTCTGGAGTTTGCCAGAAGGCACCTGATGGACTCTCAGACCATGAGAAAAAAAATTCTCTGGTCCCCTAAAACAAAGATTGAACTCTTTGGCCTAAATGGCAAGTGTCATGTCTGGAGGAAACCAGGCTTCGCTCATCACCTGGCCAATACCATCTCTACAGTGAAGCATGGTGATGGCAGCATCATGCTGTGGGGATGTTTTCCAGTGGCAGGAACTGGGAGACCAGTCAGGATCGAGGGAAACATGTTCAGAGACATCCTTGATGAAAACCTGCTCCAGAGTGCTCTGGACCTCAGACTGGGGTGAAGTTTCATCTTCCAACAGGACAACGACCCTAAGCACACAGCCAAGATAACAAAGGAGTGGCTACGGGACAACTCTGTGAATGTCCTTGAGTGGCCCAGTCAGAGCCCAGACTTGAACCAGATTAAACATCTTTGGAGAGATCTGAAAATGGCTGTGCACCGACGCTCCCCATCCAACCTGATGGAGCTTGAGAGGTCCTGCAAGGAAGAATGGGAGAAACTGCCCAAAAATAGGAGTGCCAAGCTTGTAGCATCATACTCAAAAAGACTTCAGGCTGTAATTGGTGGCAAAGGTGCTTCACCAAAGTATTGCGCAAAGGCTGTGATACTTATGTACATAGGATTTTTTTTTTTTTTTTTCTTTAATAAATTTTCAAAGATTTTAAACAAACTTGTTTGTAGAACTTTGAGGAAAATAATGAATTTAGTCAATTTTGTAATAAGGCTGTAGCGCTGTGAATACTTTCCAGATGCACTGTATGAACAAGGCTACAAGTTGCACACACAGCTGGGGAAAAAAAAAATGTTCCATATGTTAAACAAAAAAAACAGGATGATATATGAAGACCCCCTGGAAGATCCCAGGGGGATAGTGTAGTGATGGCAAAAGTGATTGAAGGCAGTAGCCCTCAGATGGTGACAAAGATGTATTAAAGAAAACCGTAAATGCAATGTTGCAGGCACTATCAACACATATGGGGCGACTCATGAAAAAAGGTTTCTTAAAAAAAAAAAAGGATGGGGTGACTCATGAAAATGTGTTAAAATGAAGATAAGATTAACTTACCGCCCACCCACCGTCAAATGACGGCGGAGTGGTGCGGGTCTCGTTCTGGGACGACGTCCTATGACGGCGCCCGAGTACGGCCTCTCTCGCGTGCCCATGGGGGCTCACATTGTGGCCACGCCATGTACCTAGGACACAGCGCGACCCCGATCTTGGTAAAGAGCCAATGACTTGCCTCTTTACTCATGTGATCGGCTGTGTCCAATCACTGCCGGTCACATGTAAATGAGGAAGTGCCGTTTAACGGCTCTCCTTGCCTCACACTACTGTCAGAGTGTGTGGCGAGGAGAGCCGATCAGCGGCTCCTCTTTAAAGGGGAGACTAGGAAAGGTAATCGGGGCACTGATCATCAGTGCCCTGATTACAGAAAAGTTAAAAACAGTGCCCACAATCAGTGCCCATAGTGCTGCCAGTCAGTGCCCATCAGTGCTGCCTATCAGTGCTCATCAGTGCTGCCTATCAGTGCTCACCAGTGCCGCTTATCAGTGCCACCTATCAGTGCCCATCAGTGTGGCATATTAGTATCTCCTCATCAGTGCCCATAAGTGCCACCTCCATCAGTGTCCATAAGTGTAGCCTATCAGCACACCTCAGTAAAGGAGAAAAATTACTTATTTTCAAAATTTACTGACCGAAAATAAGAAAAACTTTTTCCTTTTTTTTGTAAGAAATAAAAAACCCAGAGGTGATTAAATACCACCAAAATAAAGCTCCATTTTTGTGAAAAAAAATGATAAAAATTTCATATTGGTACAGTGTAGCATTACCGCGCAATTGTCATTCAAATTGTGAGAGCGCTGAAAGCTGGAAATTGGCCTGGGCAGGTAGGGGGTGAAAGTGCCCAGTATTGAAGTGGTTAAAAAATGCTATACAGGGGCTGAGACACATTATGCTTACACACACTTGCCACTATATGTGATTTCTTCTCTGCAGCTTCGCCCTCAGTGACGTGTGCACTGGAACTAGCACTGTTGATGGGAGTTAAGCATTGGGTGGGGGGTTTGGCTGTAACAGATAACGCCCAACCTGGAAGGGGAAAGTTACAGCAATCTGTTCCCATTACAGAGAGATTCCTATTATTTTATTTTTTCTAATTTCCATGACCATAAATATTTTTCTGTCTTACCAGGTTATGAGGACACGCTGACTCGTCTGGCCGCCATATTGGCCAAACACTTTGCTGATTCACGGATTGTGGGGACAGGTGAGTGTGCATGCACTGCGGCTCCCAGAACTCTAAATGTAAATTGTGACGGCACTCACCATCACTGGGAGTGAAAGACAAGATACGTAATGGTTTGGATTGGAATGGGGTCTGTGTTTCCACTTATGCTAATGTGTATTGTACTTCAATGTCAGACAGGCTCTCCCTATTGTTTGTGTAATGAGGTGGGATGTGTATTCTGTCCAGACAGCTAGATAATTAGTTCAGGTTAATTCTGTTTCTGTATACAATTTTATCTGCATATAATAATGTAATCAGGTAACCCCTGACCTGTGTGTGGTAATCTGATCAGGAGGGGGAGGCCCATGCTGTATATAAATTCTGTGTGACTGTTCAATAAAGTGTGATTTCCAGTACAAGCTGAGTTGTCGGCTAGCTTTGTATGGGGCAGCTAGGATTTGATATCTATGTTCATGACTGCAAGGAAGCCATATACTGACGGAAGACCACAAGTACAGTGTGGGTCGGGGGTTCCGTCACATAAATTATTTGGCTAAAAGGGTTTAATAGCTCATAGAGGAGAGAAGGGCTTCCAACATGTTGGTCTTAAGCAGCCTATAGATGATTCGATTTTCTTTCCATCCACCACAGGTGAAAAGAGAGAAAATCTTTTTGGTCATGTTACAACCAAAAACGTAAATGTATTTCATTGGGATTTCATGTGATAGACCGACACAAAGTGGCACATAATGGTGAAGTGGAAGGAAAATGATAAACTGTTTTCAACATTTTTTTACAAATCTGTGAAAAGTGTGGCTGCATTTGTATTCACCCCCCAGAGTCAATACTTTGTAGAACCGCCTTTCCCTGTAATTACAGCTGCAAGTCTTTTTGAGGATGTCTCTACCAGCTTTGCACATCTAGAGAGGGACATTTTGCCCATTCTTCTTTGCAAAATATCTCAAGCTCTGTCAGATTGGATGAACAGCAATTTTTTAAGTTTTGCCACAGATTTTCAATTGGATTCAGGTCTGAACTTTGACTGGGCCGTTCTAACACATGAATATGCTTTGATGTAAACCATTCTATTGGAGCTCTGGCTGTATGTTTCGGGTCGTTGTCCTGCTAGAAGGTGAACCTTCGCCCCAGTCTCAAGTTTTTTGCAGACTCTAACGAGTTTTCTACTAAGATTGCCCTCTATTTGGCTCCATCCATCTCCCCATCAACTCTGACCAGCTTCCCTGTCCCATTTTGGTCTCATCTGACCAGAACACCTTCTTCCACATGTTTGCTGTGGTCTATGAACCTCTATGAGGGAGCTGTGGTCTATGAACCTCTATGAGGGAGCTGTGGTCTATGAACCTCTATGAGGGAGCTGGGGTCTATGAACCTCTATGAGAGAGCTGTGGTCTATGAATCTCTATGAGGGAGCTGGGGTCTATGAACCTCTATGAGGGAGCTGGGGTCTATGAACCTCTATGAGGGAGCTGTGGTCTATGAACCTCTATGAGGGAGCTGTGGGTCTATGAACCTCTATGAGGGAGCTGGGGTCTATGAACCTCCTATGAGGGAGCTGGGGTCTATGAACCTCCTATGAGGGAGCTGGGGTCTATGAACCTCCTATGAGGGAGCTGGGGTCTATGAACCTCTATGAGGGAGCTGGGGTCTATGAACCTCAATGAGAGAGCTGGGGTCTATGAACCTCAATGAGAGAGCTGGGGTCTATGAACCTCAATGAGAGAGCTGGGGTCTATGAACCTCAATGAGAGAGCTGGGGTCTATGAACGTCTATGAGGGAGCTGTGGTCTATGAACCTCTATGAGGGAGCTGGGGTCTATGAACCTCTATGAGGGAGCTGGGGTCTATGAACCTCTATGAGGGAGCTGTGGTCTATGAACCTCAATGAGAGAGCTGTGGTCTATGAACCTCTAAGAGGGAGCTGTGGTCTATGAACCTCTATGAGGGAGCTGTGGTCTATGAACCTCTATGAGGGAGCTGGGGTCTATGAACCTCCTATGAGGGAGCTGGGGTCTATGAACCTCTATGAGGGAGCTGTGGTCTATGAACCTCTATGAGGGAGCTGGGGTCTATGAACCTCTATGAGGGAGCTGGGGTCTATGAACCTCAATGAGAGAGCTGGGGTCTATGAACCTCAATGAGAGAGCTGGGGTCTATGAACGTCTATGAGGGAGCTGGGGTCTATGAACCTCAATGAGAGAGCTGTGGTCTATGAACCTCTATGAGGGAACTGTGGTCTATGAACCTCTGAGAGAGCTGTGGTCTATGAACCTCAATGAGAGAGCTGTGGACTGGGATGCCAGTGTGTGTGTGTGTGTGTGTAAAGGCAGGCGTCCCAATACTTTTTGTAATCTAGTGTATTTTAATTGGCTGTTACTGACCTCTCAGAGTTTATTGGAATGGTGCTCTTCATCTCCTATTGTCTCCCTCTTCCAGTTTTTGCTATCTGTCACTTCTATCTTGTTCTTTATCCCACAGACATCAAGGACTCCCTCATGCAGGCACTGGCCAGCTACGTCTGTTACCCCCATTCCCTCCGTGCCGTGGAGAGGATCTCCGAGGAGCAGTGAGTGTGCGCTTTACACACTATACACACCCATAGCTGTATTAAAAGGGTGGTACTGTGATCCCATGCATCGAAGTCCCTATACACTGGTGACTGCCCAGCTATTGTGCAACTACAAGTCTCAGCAGGCAAAATGTGCAGAGACTAGGAGTTGCATGATGGCCAGAAAGCTGCAGGAAATTTAAGGAACTCTTCTGCATGCTGGGATTTGGCTGGAGAGTCGCAAGATACTCTCATGTCATGGTGGTTATCGAAGGCTGTCTTCTAGAAAGATTTAAAATACCAATTACTATAATATATAGATTTTTTTTTTTTTTTTTATAAATGCAAGCAGGGCAGGTATCTGAAATTGTCCTGATATCAGCTTCTTGCAATCCCGGTACGATAGAGCTCAGATTGGGGCAGAGAGAAGCAGCACATGGATCCAATTAGTTTTGCTGCAGAGCTCCTGTGCTAACAAGGAACATGCAGCTAGGGCAGTGGTTCTCAACTCCTGTCCTCCAGACCCACTAACAGGCCAGATTTTAGGTATTACCTTGGAGGGATATCAGACTAGAATACTGCAATCACTGATTAAAACACCTCCCATATAGTTATATGTGTATTTTGCTGTTTGCCTGGAGTTCAGCTTTTAAAAAGGAATTTACTTTACACCTGCTTGGGTGCGATGTGAAAAGTGTTTGGATTAGCTGTGCACCGGTCCTATTCTCTCTCTTTAAAAAATCCATCCGCATATGCTTGGCAGAGACTAGGTCACAAATCTGTTATTTTCTGTGGTATGGGGCAGTTGTAGATCACAGTTCTTAGCGGAGTTCCTCTTTTCCCTGCAGACAGATCAGTATGATGAAGAGTTTGCTTGCGCCGTATGAACAGAGGCCGTGGGCCCAAACAAACTGGATCCTGGTTCGGCTGTGGAGGGTGAGTGCAGAGATGGCGAGGTGAAGGGGATGACACGGTGACGGGTGTGTGGGTTGAGTGGCAATAGATAGGCATCAAGGGGCTGGGGGTGTTTCTGTGGGAGGGGGGGAGGGTTGGTTATTCAGGCACCCCTATATAGCTCTCCCTTATGTAGCCCTAAACACCACCCTTATTTAACCCTAAGCTTCACCCTTCTACAGCTCCCCCTTCTAAATCCTAAGCTCCACCCTTCTACAGCTCCCCTTTATAAAGCCCTAAGCCCCATCCTTCTACAGCTCCCCTTATATATCCCTAAGTCCCACCCTTCTACAGCTCCCCTTATATAACCCTAAGCCCCATCCTTCTCTAGCTCCTCCTTGTATAGCCCTAAGCTCCACCCTTCTACAGCTCTCCCTTAAACCTAAGCTCCACCCTTCTACAGCTCCCCCTTATATAACCCTAAGCTCAACCCTTCTACAGCTCCCCATTATATAACCCTAAGCTCCACCCTTCTACAGCTTCCCTTTATATAACCCTAAGCTCCACCCTTATATAGCCCTAAGCTCCACCCTTCTACAGCTCCCCCTTATAACCCTATGCTCCACCCTTCTACCGCTCCCCCTTATATAACCCTAAGCTCCACCCTTCTACAGCTCCCCCTTATAACCCTAAGCTCCACCCTCCTACAGCTCCCCCTTATATAAACCTAAGCTCCACCCTCCTACAGCTCCCCCTTATATAGCCCTAAGCTCCACCCTTCTACAGCTCCCCCTTATATAGCCCTAAGCTCCACCCTTCTACAGCTCCCCCTTATATAACCCTAAGCTCCATCCTTCTACAGCTCCCCCTTATATAACCCTAAGCTCCACCCTTCTACAGCTCCCCCTTATATAACCCTAAGCTCCACCCTCCTACAGCTCCCCCTTGTATAGCCCTAAGCGCCATCCTACTGCAGCTCCCCCTTATATAGCCCTAAGCTCCATCCTACTACAGCTCCCCCTTATATAACCCTAAGCTCCATCCTGCTGCAGCTCCCCCTTATATAGCCCTAAGCTCCATCCTACTACAGCTCCCCCTTATATAGCCCTAAGCTCCATCCTACTACAGCTCCCCCTTATATAACCCTAAGCTCCACCCTTCTACAGCTCCCCCTTATATCTAAGCTCCACCCTTTTACAGCTCCTCCCTTTTATAGCTCCACCTTTATATAGCTCCACCTTTTATATAGCTCCCACTTATGAAGCCCTAAACATTACCCTGATATAGCCCTAAACTCCACCCTTCTACAGCTCCCCCTTTTATAGCCCTAAGCTCTACCCATATATAGCTCCCTCTCACATAGCCCTAAGCCCCATCTTTTTACTATAGCTCCCCCTTCTATAGCATTAAGCTCCACCCTCATATAGCTCCCTCCCACATCGTCCTAAGCTTCACCTTTTTTTCTATAGCTCCCTCTTATGTAGCCCTTGGCTCCACCATTATTTAGCTTGCCTTATATAGCCTAACCTTTTAACTTGTTCTAGCTCCCCCTTCTAGAGCACTAAGCTCCACTCTTATAAAGCCTCCCCTTATATAGCCCTATTATACTTATTCAGAAATAATGTAATGTGAAGGGCAATAGCTTGTAGCAACCAATCAGATCAGCTGATGATAGTATAATGAGAAGCAGTAGTGACCACACAGTTATCTGCACCTTATTGGAGTTCTGCTGATTCTCATCTGGAGATATTTGCGGACTCGATCTTCTGTGACATTTGATGGACATAAAACACATCTATGGGCATGGTGATCCTTTTAGGTCTTTATTCCCTTGATTTTGCTTTCTCCTCGGATCAGCTGACTCTTCTCTCTTCCTCAGGGTTGTGGATTTGGTTATCGGTACACCAGACTGCCACACCTGCTCAAAACCAAACCAGAGGACGCCAATCTGCCCAGCCTGCAGAGTATGTTGATGGGTATTTTCCTTGGGGAAGGGGGGGGGGTGTGATATTTAGTCTGTCATACAATTTTTGGCTATTCCTGTGTAATAACTATACTCCATTCTCCTAGAACCTTGTCCGTCCACCCTGCTTCAGGGCCATATGGCGAATCTCCTGCGGGGGGACCCAGAACTGGCATCCAGCTTTCTGAACAGCGCCCTGAACCAGCTGAACTGGGCGTTTTCTGAGTTCATTGGGATGATCCAAGAGGTGAGAGAAGAGCGATTGGGTGGAATGGAGGGTATTGCGGGGTCACAGAAGCACCGTGTGTGTGTGGTGCTCATGCTTTATCTGACATGGTCCCCCCACCCAGGGCCAGTGCAAGGATTTTAGGCGCCCTAGGCAAAATAAAAATTGCCAACCCCCCATATGCTCGTTAATGTGCGTCACAATGCGCATTAGTACACATACACTTCCATAAGCATAAAACGTATTACTATTGCATTAAACTTCAGTCTGTTACAGTCAGACCATGTACTGTAATACACTACACATACACTTCACATTACCATCATGTTATGGAAGTGTATGTGTAGTGTATTACTAATGTGTTGGGGCCTAAAACGTTTTACTATTGCATTAAACTTCAGCAGTCTGTTACAGTCAGACCATGTAACAGGGGGTGTGTGGCAGACTGGCAGTTTTCATTTAAACTTGTGCTGGCGCCGCCCTCTCCCTCCCAATGCTCCCAAGTTGCTGAAGGGGTTAAAACCCCTTCAGTGAGTGACTTACCTCGCACGGCGGAGTCGGCGCTGGGTCAGGCTTTCCCGCTCTCCTTTGTCGCACATGCGCATTAGGTCTCCCTTGCCGGCTGACGTTGTCGGCGGGGGGAAACATAATGCGCATGTGCGGCACCACCTCAATGTTTCCTATGAAGATTTCGCCATTTCGGCGACGCTGGAGCCCTCAGCCCCCTGACTCAGCTCGCAAAAGCGCCCAGGCGGGTGACAGCACAGCATGAGGGGCGCCGCCCGCACCCACCAGTCCATACTGATTCCGGAACCGGGTGCAGCAGGCAGGAAGCTGGCGTCCTCTGCTGAGTTGCCCCCTAGGCAGCTGCCTGGTTCGCCTTACAGGTAGCGCCGGTCCTGCCCCCACCCGCCTCAGTAACCTGCTAAAACCTTTCCATTTTCATTACATACCTAATTTTAGTGGTGTAATCAATGGGTCTTTGTGCTTCTCTATGCAATGCAGGTTTGAAGCTCATTACACACATCCACAGTGCAATTTCTAAACGATCAATGTGAAACACCTATTGCATGCCTGGGTCTTTGTGGTCTCATCTTGCTCCTTTCCACAGATCCAGCAAGCTGCTGAGCGACTCGAGAGGAACTTTGTTGACAGCCGGCAGCTGAAGGTTTGTGCCACCTGCTTCGACCTGTCAGTCAGCCTTCTGAGGGTCCTGGAAATGACGGTGACTTTGGTACCCGAGATCTTCCTGGACTGGAGCCGGTCATCCTCAGAACTTCTCCTCCGGCGCCTGGCCCAGGTATGAGCTGTCCGTCATTGAGAGATGGCGGGCCTGGATGGGAGTGACCCGCATTCGATGTGATGACTGCATAATGTTTTACTGTTTAATTAGTTGTGCCCTTCGTTGCTCATACTGGTCTACCTAAATTCTCTCACTGCAAGTGTGAGATAGGCATATAATTTAATGGGGTGGGAAAGAAAAATGGGACTTCCCTCCAGATTTATAGTCCTTATTATTTTTTGTTGTCTTATGTAGATTTTGGACCATGATCTGGTCACCCTTGGCCATGATGAGCGATGCATGAGCCACATTTTTTTGTACTTTTCAGTGTTGCACTATTCCCAATACCACTATTATCACCCATTCGGGTTGTCGTTATGGGTTGACCCGACACTGGCTTGGTTCCCCACCCTGGGCTCCCCTGGTTCTGGGTGAGTGGCCTGGGATAGGCACAACACAATTTTGCCATGGGAGCTTACTACTTTCTCTTTATTATGGTGTTTATGCCTCGTGCTCAATTTTCTTTTTGTTGCTCAAATTGTTTAAGATAGCCGAATGGGTCCGGTGGACCACTGATCCCCCAATGAGTCAGATCTTGTCCAGGACTATGGTCCTGGCCAACTGCCGACCTTCTCGTGGGCCTTTTGACCCACTTACACATGCATTTTTGCTTTACCAGTTTTTTGCCCCGAGTTTTTCTCGATCGCCTTGTACTTTTTCTCTTGGCTCCTCTTTCTCACCCTCTTCTTCTTCTTCCTTTACAATCTTACCCTTTTCTTCCCCCCTTGAGGCAATGGGGTCTGCATCTGGAGGCACTATTACGCCTTCATCTTCTTTCCCACCATGATGCTAAACTGTTTGTCTCTGAATTTCCAAAGTATGAATTCACCCCAAAAGAGAGTGAAGGCTTTCAAATATCTTAAAAAATAAATAAAAGCAGATGGATATAGCATGCCTGCAGGAAACTGATTTTTCTTCTTCCTCTTGTCCCAGGTACTTTGATGCCCAGTACTCTTTACATAAATATTCACTTTCAACTAGTTGCACTGCCTTGTATCCTCCATTAATACGTTTTGGTGTTCAGGTTTTAATTCACCATCCATCGGAGTCTGGAATATCGTGCTTTCTCCATCAAGGATTTAGGATTTAATCAGTACAACATACTGCATTAGGAAAATCTGTAACATTTTTTTTTTTTTGTGTCCCTCTTTTATGCCATATCTGATGTAACCGTCTCATTGACGACTAATATTTTTGTAAAAGAATGCGACATTACTAAAACTGACCGTTTATACAAGCTGGACCAATGCAGCTAATGTATAGTCAAGTTGAGGAGGAAAGGGAGAGAGAGTGTGTGTGTGTATATGTGTATATGTGTGTATATATATATATATATATATATATATATATATATATATATATATATATATATATATATATAATGTGTGTGTGTGTGTGTGTATATATATATATATATATATATATATATATATATATATAATGTGTATAAATATATATACATACATATACATACTTACTTCGGTGCTTAAAGCAGCCACGCATCCAGTGGTGTCACCATAATGCTTCGCTCGATGCAGCCCTCCTCAGATAGGGAAATTGTCAAACTGTAGAAAGACAGAAAGGCGCAAATGCCCGGTGCGTTACCACTATCAAAATGTATTAAATAGAAATATGTTGGTGCACTGACAAAGGTTATATAGTGGTATATAATAGCCGCGCTCTCCAATAAAATATAATTCACATAAATAAATAAACCCTTAATTGTGTTGAACATATAACAATGAAATCGATGATGATAAATAATTGAATTACCAGTGCATGAATAATCCAGTTATCTCTAAGTGCCACCAAAAAACTGTATACAAATAAAGTGAACAATTGTTAGGCCACAATAGTTGGGTTCCAACAAATCATCCATGAGAACGTCAGCTGCGCGCTGACGAAACGCGTCGGGACGTCTGATCACATTACGTTACGTGCTACGTCATTTCCGGGCTCCGGGTGGAACGCAAGTGCCGGAACGCGGAAGCGGCGTTCCCCGAGACTTGGGCTTTTTGTCACTATCGTCTATCTGATTCTACTACACTGTAAGTGTTATTCTTTTAATAAACTGCTTTAACTTGACATACTTCACCATGGAGTCTTTCTCTGTTTGTGTGATGCATATGAGTCTGGCATCCTGATACAAAGATTCTAAGGAGGACGGTTCATCCCTGGCTGGAAGCATTCAGTGGATATCCACCTTAACCCTGTCCTACAAAGGCTCTTGCTGACCCCCTATAACTTAAGGGTAAGAGGTTTGACTAACCGGGTGGTCTGTGTGTATGGTGGAGGTGTCTATATCGTAAGAAGTTCAGATCAGGATCCCTCTGATATTCCAATCTTTGGATGGTGCTTATTGGACTGCTTTGTGGCCCATTAACTTTGCTGTTGGGAGTATAATTTGCACAGATATTTTGCACAGTTTTAATATTGTATTGGTGTATCACTGTATATAATTGTCACTTATATTTTTTATCTGATTTGTTGGAACCCACCTATTGTGGCCTAACAATTGTTCACTTTATTTGTGTAGTTTTTTGGTGGCACTTAGAGATAATTGGATTATTCATGCACTGGTAATTCAATTATTTATCATCATCAATTTCATTGTTTATATGTTCAACAAAATTAAGGGTTTAATTAATTATGTGAATTATAATTTATTGGAGAGCGCGGCTATTGTATCCCACTATATAATTTTATTCATTCCTTGCGTGTTTTCACGTTTATGCTGCGGCTCCCATTCCTTTTGTTTTCCATTTTATTGTGGATCTTTTGGATAAATTTAGTTTCACTTTTCATTGCGCAGGACGGTTTGTGATTAAGACTAATTAGTCTTCTCACTGACAAAGGTTGTAAGAAACAAACACATCAAAAGACCACTCCAGCCGCAAGGCACATGCATCTATCCAAATATGGAAAGGAAATGGGTATGACCCCCAAAACGCGTTAGCTTTCAACCGTGCCATATTTGGATAGATGCATGTGCCTTGCGGCTGGATTTGTCTTTTGAAGCACTTGTTTCTTACAACCTTTTGTGAGTGCACCAACATATATCTATTTAATACATTTTAATGGTGGTAATGCACCGGGCATTTGCACCTTCTAGTGTTTCTCTACAGTTTTGGGAGGAAAGGTCTAGATCAGGGGTCTTCAAACTATGGCCCTCCAATTGTTCAGGAACTACAATTCCCATCATGCCTGGTCACGTCTGTGATTGTCAGAGTTTTACAATGCTACATGAGATTTGTAGTTCCGCAACAGCTGGAGGGCCATAGTTTGAGGACCCCTGGTCTAGATGATAGAAGATTCCATCCCGGAAATGAGGTGGGCTCTGTCTGACCATTGTGAGGAGCTCACAGTGTGCAGTGAAACCAGAATAAGCCGTTTCAGTCAAGGAGCCGGTACAAGAAAGGCCGGAGGTCAGCTTTAAATACAGAAAGAACTCCTCCTATCTGCAATGAGAGTATTCCAGTCTCTCCGGGTCATTTTATTGTGTTTTAGGGGTGGTGTGGTGTCTATGTTTTGAATTGCCGGCCCCAGCCATACACACATATAGATAGGGCGCTGCATGCAATGTGTAGTGGATGGTCCGTTTGGATCTGGTCCCGGCAGCTCCTCTGTTGTGGCCGCACAGCATTAGTAATGGGATATTTATTATTATTTCTTGGCAGCTTCTGAATCAGGTGTTGAACCGGGTGACAGCGGAGAGGAACCTCTTTGACAGGGTAGTCAGTCTGCGGCTTCCAGGTCAGTATGCGGGATGTGGCTTTGTCTTTTTAATTCTATTTTTATCTCCCTTCCCCCGCTTATCCTAATATCACTGTTTCCTCCATCCTGCAGGCCTGGAGAGCGTCGACCATTACCCCATCCTGGTGGCTGTGACCGGCATTCTAGTGCGGCTGCTGGTGGACAGCGACTCTCAGGGGTGAGTACCTTGTCTGTTATTGTATGCTGCATCGCTGGCCGACTCTCAGTTTGTGTTCTTTGTCCTCTGCATTGCTGACCGACTCAAGTGCGAGTTCTGTCTCTTCTACGGTTCTGACTGACTCTCAGGTGTGTGTTCTGTCTCTGCTGCATTGCTGACTGACTCTCAGGTGTGTGTTATGTCTCTGCTGCATTGCTGACTGACTCTCAGGTGTGTGTTCTGTCTCTGCTGCATTGCTGACTGACTCTCAGGTGTGTGTTCTGTCTCTGCTGCATTGCTGACTGACTCTCAGGTGTGTGTTATGTCTCTGCTGCATTGCTGACTGACTCTCAGGTGCGAGTTCTGTCTATGCTGCATTGCTGACTGACTCTCAGGTGTGTGTTTGGTCTCTGCTGCATTGCTGACTGACTCTCAGGTGTGTGTTATGTCTCTGCTGCATTGCTGACTGACTCTCAGGTGCGAGTTCTGTCTATGCTGCATTGCTGACTGACTCTCAGGTGTGTGTTTGGTCTCTGCTGCATTGCTGACTGACTCTCAGATGTGTGTTCTGTCTCTATTGCATTGCTGACTGACTCTCAGGTGTGTGTTATGTCTCTGCTGCATTGCTGACCGACTCTCAGATGTGTGTTCTGTCTCTGCTGCATTGCTGACTGACTCTCAGGTGTGTGTCCTGTCTCTCCTATGGTTCTGACGGACTCTCAGGTGTGTGTTCTGTATCCCCTACATTACTGACTGACTCTCAGGTGTGTGTTCTGTCTCTGCTGCATTGCTGACTGACTCTCAGGTGTGTGTTCTGTCTCTGCTGCATTGCTGACTGACTCTCAGGTGTGTGTTCGATCTCTGCTGCATTGCTGACTGACTCTCAGGTGCGAGTTCTGTCTATGCTGCATTGCTGACTGACTCTCAGGTGTGTGTCCTGTCTCTCCTATGGTTCTGACGGACTCTCAGGTGTGTGTTCTGTATCCCCTACATTACTGACAGACTCTCAGGTGTGTGTTTGGTCTCTGCTGCATTGCTGACTGACACTCAGGTGTGTGTTCGGTCTCTGCTGCATTGCTGACCGACTCTCAGGGTTGTGTTCTGTATCCGCTACATTGCAAACTTGACTCTTCATATCTGTTTCATTGTTGGTTAACGCTCAAGTGTGAGTGAGTTCTGTGTCTCCTACAGTGCTGACGACTCTCAGGTATGTGTTCTGTATCTGCTGCATTGCTGACTGACTCTCAGGTGTATGCTCTGTGTCTGCTGCATTGTTGGTTGACTTTCAGGTGCGATGTTCCTTTGTCTACTACAGTGCTGTTCGACTTTCCGGTGTGTGCTGTGTCCGCTGCATTGCTAACTTTATCAACAACTGTTACAGTGCTGACTGACTCTCGGGTTATGTTCTGTGTCCTCCGCATTGCTGACTGATTTACAGGTGTGAGTTCTGTGTCTCCTACAGTGCTGACTGTCGTGTGTGCTGTGTTCACTGCACTTCTGACCGACTCACAGGTATGAGATTTGTGTCCTCTATCTGCCGCATTGCTGACCGACTCTCAGGTGTGTTTACTGTATCCGCCAAATTGCCAAGTGACTCCCAGGGGTTTGTTCTGTATCTGCCGTATTGCTGACTGACTTTCAGGGGTGTGTTCTGTATCCCCTACATTACTGACAGACTCTCAGGTGCAAGTTCTATGTCTCCTACAGTGCTGACTGACTCTCAGGTGTGTGTTCTGTCTCTGCTGCATTGCTGACCGACTCTCTTGTGAGTTCTGACTTCTGTATCGACCACATCTCTGACTGACTCTCAGGTGTGTGTTTTGTTGTTGACTGCATTACTGACTGACTCTCAAATATGAGTTCTGTATTCGCTGCATTGCTAACCGACTCTCAGGTGTGTGTTCTGTGTTCACTACATTGCAGACTTGACTCTCAGGTGTGCCTCGTGTCTGCTGCATTGTTGGTTGACTCTCAGGTGCAAGTTCTATGTCTCCTACAGTGCTGACTGACTCTCAGGTGTGAGTTCTGACTTCTGTATCCACCACATCTGTGACTGACTCTCAGGTGTGTGTTTTTGTTTTTGACTGCATTACTGACTGACTCTCAGGTACGAGTTCTGTATTCTCTGCATTACTGACTGACTCTTGGGTGTGAGTTCTGTATTCTCTGCATTACTGTCTGACTCTCAGGTATGAGTTCTGTATTCTCTGCATTACTGACCGACTCTCAGGTATGAGTTCTGTATTCTCTGCATTACTGACCGACTCTCAGGTATGAGTTCTGTATTCTCTGCATTACTGACTGACTCTCAGGTGTGTTCTGTATTCGCTGCATTACTGTCTGACTCTCAGATATGAGTTCTGTATTCTCTGCATTACTGACCGACTCTCAGATATGAGTTCTGTATTCTCTGCATTACTGACTGACTCTCATGTATGAGTTCTGTATTCTCTGCATTACTGACCGACTCTCAGGTATGAGTTCTGAATTCGCTGTATTACTGTCTGACTCTCGGGTATGAGTTCCGTATTCTCTGCATTTCTGACCGACTCTCAGGTATGAGTTCTGTATTCGCTGCATTACTGACCGACTCTCAGGTATGAGTTCTGTATTCGCTGCATTACTGACCGACTCTCAGGTATGAGTTCTGTATTCGCTGCATTACTGACCGACTCTCAGATATGAGTTCTGTATTCGCTGCATTACTGACCGACTCTCAGATATGAGTTCTGTATTCGCTGCATTACTGACTGACTCTCGGGTATGAGTTCTGTATTCTCTGTATTGCTGACTGACTCTCAGGTATGAGTTCTGTATTCTCTGCATTACTGACCGACTCTCAGGTATGAGTTCTGTATTCGCTGCATTACTGACTGACTCTCGGGTATGAGTTCTGTATTCTCTGTATTGCTGACCGACTCTCAGATATGAGTTCTGTATTCACTGCATTACTGACCGACTCTCAGGTATGAGTTCTGTATTCTCTGCATTACTGTCTGATCCTCAGGGGTGGGTTCTGTGCCTCTTAATGTCCTCTGCAATGCTGAGTGACTCTCTGCAGACAATCCTTGCAGCTCCTGGAATAATATCTATTGAGGCGGACGTATGTGGTGTCCTATGTGAATAGAATTTGCACCTTGTAGGAAATGTTCAAAGTAAAAAGTTAGTGGAGCTCTGCACCAAAAGTTTGAAGCAATACGAAGGTTGAAATAAAAATTCAAGAGGTTCAAGAGGCCGCTGTGTTTCGTCTGGGGCATCTCAGAATACTCTGAAAGGATGAGAGCACCACAGCACTAGTATGAATCCATGAGGGCAACGCGTTTCAGGGCTCAGAATTCCCCCTTCATCAGCTTAAAATGCAAGCAGCAGATAAGGGTAAAAATGGAATGGGCAACCTGTTATCGGCCATGATTCCAATACCTTTACCTGCAAAATTTCTTGTCCTGGTATATCCTTACTCAATACCAGGAATTAACTCTCGATGATGAGGGAGTTCTAAGCCTCCGAAAAGCATTGGCTACTGGACTCCTACTACTGCCGGAGGCGCTCTCATCCTTTCACATGTAGACTTAGTTTTCTGAAACTCCTCCACTCACCACCTCTGTAATTCAGAAGGGCAGGTTCTCTGAAATGGGTTTCACAGCCAGCACCTGGGGAAGGTTTGTCCAGGGCCCAGGGCAAGGATACAGAACTGCATCCCCTCCCCCACTATAAACGCATGACATAGAATGAGTGTAACGCTCTGCATACCTTCTCTGTCCCCTTACTCCAGCTGCCCACAGTTGGTATCGAACTTTCACTGCACATGTTGGCCAATCGCTTGCTGTCTATTAAGAAGGAAGCTTGCTGGCTAGAAGGAAGTTGGACATGCACAGTGTGATGCTGATGGTTGCTAGCCACTGACCTATAGCATGTGGTGAGGGAGCGCCCCCCCCCCCCCTTTTTTTTTTTTTTTTTTGTTTTTTTTGTAATCGGTCTGCTAACTAAACAAAACAAAAAAAAAAAAAGATTACGCTGTGGGCATCTTTACTCCTGCACTCTAATATACACACTGCTGAAAAATTTCAAAGGAATTATTTTTTTAATCAGAGTATAGAAGCGAGTAAATAAACTCCTGGGATATTGATCTGGTCAGGTAGCAGAGGGGGTTGTTAATCCGTTACAGCTGCTTTTGATGTTTATGAAATTAACCAGGGTTCCTCCTGGTGCAGGACAATGCCCGGTCTCATGTGGCGAGAGTATGCAGCCAGTTCTGGGAGGATGAAGGACTTAATACCATTGAATGGCCCTCATGCTGGCCTGACCTAAATCCAATAGAACACCTCTGGGACATTATGTTTCAGTCCATCCGACGCTGCCAGGTTGCACCTCAGTCTGTTCAGGAGCTCAGTGATGCCCTGGTCCAGATCTGGGAGGAAATACCCCAGGACACCATCAGTCTTCTCATTAGGAGCATGCCCTGACATTGCCAGGCATGCATACAAGAATGTGGGGGGCCATACAAACTACTGAGTACAATTCTGAGTTGCTGCAATAAAATTTCAGCAAAATGGACTAGCCTGCTGCATCATTTTTTCACTTTGATTTTTGGGGTGTCTTTGAATTCAGCCCTCTGTAGGGTGATAATTTTCATTTCCATCAAACGATATGGCATCTTTTCCTTCCTAACACATTACCCAGTCCATACCAGTATAGATCCTAACACATTACCCAGTCCATACCAGTATAGATCCTAACACATTACCCAGTCCATACTAGTATAGATCCTAACACATTACCCAGTCCATACTAGTATAGATCCTAACACATTACCCAGTCCATACCAGTATAGATCCTAACACATTACCCAGTCCATACCAGTATAGATCCTAACACATTACCCAGTCCATACCAGTATAGATCCTAACACATTACCCAGTCCATACCAGTATAGACCCTAACCCATTACCCAGTCCATACCAGTTTAGATCCTAACACATTACCCAGTCCATACCAGTATAGATCCTAACACATTACCCAGTCCATACCAGTGTAGACCCTAACCCATTACCCAATCCATACCAGTATAGATCCTAACACATTACCCAGTCCATATCAGTATAGATCCTAACACATTACCCAGTCCATACCAGTATAGATCCTAACACATTACCCAGTCCATACCAGTATAGATCCTAACACATTACCCAATCCATACCAGTATAGATCCTAACACATTACCCAGTCCATATCAGTATAGATCCTAACACATTACCCAGTCCATACCAGTATAGATCCTAGCACATTACCCAGTCCATACCAGTGTAGATCCTAACACATTACCCAGTCCATACCAGTATAGATCCTAACACATTACCCAGTCCATACCAGTATAGACCCTAACCCATTACCCAGTCCATACCAGTATAGATATGCAGCATGATATTTTTCCCCATTGAGATTTGATGTGTTTTCAAAGCGTTCCTTTAATTTTTTTGAGCAGTGTATATACTGTATGTGCATGTATATGTGTATATATCTATCTAGGGTGAGTCACTCCTTTTGTATCTGTGTAACTTCAAGGAGAGGTGTCACAGTGGGCTCCCAATCATTCACCAATTGTCAATAGAAAGAAAAGAAGGGACACAATCTCCAATGCAAAAGGTTTACTGAATAATTCACTCCATACAATATGTGAAATAAGCAGCAACTGTACAGTTTCGAGCATACCATGCTTTACACAGGCTTGACCAAAGTGTTCATTGTCTCGAAAGTTACTGGTTTTAATAAAGTTCTTCCATACCGGGCAAATTCCAGCCTCTGCTACATTTAAAAATTATCATTTTTTTGCTAGAAAATTACTCGGAACCCTCAAACATTACATAAATCTATTTTTTTAGCAGAGACCCTAGGGATTAAAATGGTGGTCGTTTTTTTTTGTCACACTGTATTTGCGCAGCAATTTTTCAAACCCGATTTTTTTTTTTTTTTTTTTGGAAAGAAAACACTTTCATGAATTAAAAAACAAAACCGTTAAGTTAGCCCAATTTTTTTTGTATAATGTGAAAGGTGATGTTACGCCTAAAATTGCGCACACTTGTGGAATGTTGCCAAACTTCGGTACTTAAAAATCTCCACAGGCGACTCTTTAACATTTTTTACAGGTTACCAGTTTAGAGTTACAGAGGAGGTCTTGTGCTAGAATTATTGCTCTTGCTCGA
This sequence comes from Pelophylax lessonae, assembly GCF_965119305.1. Taxonomy (NCBI): domain Eukaryota; kingdom Metazoa; phylum Chordata; class Amphibia; order Anura; family Ranidae; genus Pelophylax; species Pelophylax lessonae. The sequence goes on from NC_138775.1 coordinate 17,613,135, forward strand.
ACGTTCACGTTGATATCTCACATGTGTGGTTTCATTGTTGTTTACATATGTGGACTGAAGCTATGTTTGCGTTCGCTTCTGCGTGCGAGAACAAGGGGACAGGGGCCCTTTCATTTTTATTTTTCATTTTATTTATTTATTTTTACACTTTCCCTTTCATTTATTTTATTTATTTTTTTATCACTTTTATTCCTATTACAAGGAATTTAAACATCTATAAGACCCCAACATCTCTCCTCGAGGCTAGAAAGTCTGAGATTAAAAAAAAAAAAAAAAAAAAATGATCTCAGGCTCTCCAGCTTAACACAGGACAGTGTTTACAACTGCCGGGGGCCGGGCGTGACGTCATAACGTCGCGCCGGGCCTCCGAGAGTCATAGAGATGACCAGGGACCATCTGGTTCTCAGTCAGCTCTATGATAAACTTCCGCCGCTGCTGGATTCCTTCTCCAGCTTACCGATTACACGGGCGAACTAGTAGAAGAACCGCAGGGGGGTGGGGGGGAGAGACACGTTCTCTTCCCGCTTCCTGTAAAAACAGTCAAGCAGCTGAACTGCAGCTATAATTGATTGTTTTTACTGTGCATGGAATCGCCGGCAAAAAAAAAAAGATATGAGATGCCTGCAGCTAGACCCATCACTCAGATATCTCCACTCAAACCTAAGGACGTCACATGATGGCCGGCGTTATGGAAGTGGTTAAGGTAGGCGGAGTCAGATAAAAGTATATCTTTTTGTGTGCAGAAAAGCGTATGTAAAGTGGAAAGTTTTTAAAATGATCCTTTGTTCTGAGGTTTATGTGTGCTTGTGAGACTGTTACTTGTGGCGCAGTAATTAGGGATTTTTTGTGGGTACAAGGACTTTGGCATATATGTAAAGTGTATACACGGACTAGGCTCAGGTTCTGTTTAATTTCTGGGTTAATATTGGCACTCAAGGTAGAGGACAAACAAAGCAACAATAAAAGTCATCAATGGGTTAAAATATTAGTCCATAGAGGGGGAATAAGTGAACTTCAAATGGACTAGCAGGTAACATGCAGCCGGGGCAGGCTCTTTAGTAGAGTGAAGTCGACTCTGTAGATTAAGGTGAAAGGAGAGACAAGAAGAGCGCCTCTAAGTGCAGTAGTATTGGACATTTAAACTCAACAAATGCACACTCACATGGAGTAGTTAACCGTTTTATGACCGCCCGCCACAGTTATACTGCAGCAGGCAGCCGCTCCTGGGCAAACCGACGTAGCTATAAATTGGTCGCGAGCAGGAGGCTAGGGGGCGAGTGTGCGCCGCCAGCGGCATGCTGTGGCCCACGCTCGTCAGCGGGGAAGCCGATGCAGCGGGCAGGCGGCTCTGATTGCCGCCTGACACCCACGATCGCTCCCCGCTGAGAGAGAAGAACGGTCAGCTGTTGTAAACACAGCCAACCGTTCTCCCTGGAATGATCACAGAGTGCCTGTGATCCTTCTATATAGGATCACAGGTCTCTATGATCATTTCACAAGCCACGCCCCCCACAGTTAGAAACATGCCCCTAGGTACACCTTTAACCCCTTGATCACCCACTGTTGTGGGTGATCAAGGCCCCTTGATCCCCTGACCCCTTGATCACTCACTTCCCTGCCAGTGTCATTATTACAGTAACAGTGCATATTTTTAACACTGATTACTGTAGTAATGTCACTGGTACCCCCAAAAGTGTAAAAAATGTCAGTTAGGGGTCCAATCTGTCCACCGCAATGTCGCAGTCCCGCAAAAAATTGCAGATTGCCGCCATTACTAGTAAAAATAAAAAAAAAAAACAATAAAACTGACGTAAATCCTTCCTGTAGTTAGTAGACGCGATAACTCTTGCGCAAACCAATTAAAATACGCTTATTGCTTTTTTTTTTTTTTACCAAAAATATGTAGCAGAAAACAAATTGCTCGAAAATGCTTAAAAAATTTAGATTTTTTAATTTTTTATTTTTTTTTGAGAATGTCATGTAGCAGAATATGAAAAATATTGTTTTTTTTTTTTCAAAAGTGTCGCTCTTTTTTTGTTCATAGCGCCAAAAAATAAAAACCGCAGAGGTGATCAAATGCCTCCAAAAAAAAGCTCTATTTGTGGGGAAAAAAAACATCAATTTTATTTAGGTACAGCGTCGCACGACCGCGCAATTGTCCGTTAAATTAACGCAGTGCCGAATCACAAAATATGGCCTGGGCAGGAAGGGGGCAAATCCTTCCGGTCCAGAATTTGTTAAAATAAGGCTCATCAGATGGAAAGGATCCGATGGTGGCGTAGCGCGGAGTGTCCGTGATCCAAGACCGAAGCCGAGATGGTAGCTGGAGGCGAGACGTGACGTCACGCGCTGTCTACATTGCGGTCCAAGCTGGTCCTACAGTCAGCCAACCCGGAAGAGGCAGAGTGCAGGCACTCTCCTCGCCTCCAGCTACCATCTCGGCCTCGGTCTTGGATCACGGACACACCGCGCTATACCACCATCGGATCTTTTCCATCTTAAGAGCCTTATTTTAGCTACTCCATGTGAGTGTGCATTTGTTGAGTTTAAATGTCCAATAAATATTACTGCACTTAGAGGCGCTCTTCTTGTCTCTCCTTTCAGGTTCTGTTTAATCACTCCCCTTTTAAGCCAATCCCACTGTTAGGCCCACCCTGACCATGACCACTATTTGCAATGGAGAGCTACACGCGCTGCTGATCTTTGTTTTATGGAATGTTTTCTTATTGGGTAAAGATTTTATTGAAAAGTCCCAATAAATATATATTTAATTCCATCAACTTTTTATACGTTAATTCTTGAGAGTAGGTGCGTAAATTGGGGGCAGGCTGGTACGGGCCCCAGTGCATTACTTTGATGCTATCAAGACGGCCCTGGTTCACAGCTGTTGTTTTGGGGCCCAGTATCCTTCTCAGGGTAATGCAAAGGGGGGTCCCAGACCAGCTGTTGTCACCTTCCAACTCCCAGAATCCTTTGTGCCTGCCAAAGCCTGCTGGGGGCTTGCAGTTGGAATGGGAAGGCGTGTAGTGTCAGTGGGCGCCGAGGCCCGGGGTGGTTGGGGGGGGGGGGGGGGGGCAGAAGGTGTCAGGGTAATCCAAGGGGGTCCCAGACCATATGTTGTCACCTTCCAACTCCCAGAATCCTTTGTGCCTGCCAAAGCATGCTGGGGGCTTGCAGTTGGAATGGGAAGGCGTGTAGTGTCAGTGGGCGCCGAGGCCCGGGGCGGTTGGGGGTGGGGGGAGGGAACAGAAGGTGTCAGGGTAATCCAAGGGGGTCCCAGACCAGCTGTTGTCACCTTCCAACTCCCAGAACCCTTTGTGCCTGCCAAAGCATGCTGGGGGCTTGCACTTGGAATGGGAAGGCGTGTAGTGTCAGTGGGCGCCGAGGCCCTGGGGTGGTTGGGGGGGGGGGGGGGTGGTGGAGAACAAAAGGTGTCAGGGTAATGCAAGGGGGTCGCAGAACAGCTGTTGTCACCTTCCAACTCCCAGAATCCATTGTGCCTGCCAAAGCATGCTGGGGGCTTGCAGTTGGAATTGGGAAGGCGTGTAGTGTCAGTGGGCGCCGGGGCCCGGGGTGGTTGGGGGGGGGGCGGGGGGAACAGAAGGTGTCAGGGTAATGCAAGGGGGTCACAGACCAGCTGTTGTCACCTTCCAACTCCCAGAATCCTTTGTGCCTGCTAAGCATGCTGGGGGGCTTGCACTTGGAATGGGATGGCGTGTAGTGTCAGTGGGCGCCGAGGCCCGGGGTGGTTGTGGGGGGGGGGACAGAAGGTGTGGAATTAGAGGAGAGGGGAGGATGACCCCAGGGGACTCAGCCTTAATGCAGGAAAACACTTTAGCACTTAGACGCTGGACCGCAACACGCTGACGTGTGAGAATTGTGCTGATCTGTTATTGCGGATAAGGTGGCAGCTCTTCCAAAACAAACAACCCTCTTATGGCCTGGAACAAACGCCTCGCCGTATATATATTACCCCCCCCCCCCCTCCCAGCCACGTGCCTTCCTTGATTTTCACTGTCCCACCATTTAGGAGAAAGCATCTTCTGGTTTTAAATACACTAAAAATACACTGCACACTCCTCAAAAATATAATGCAAGTGAATAAAATTGTGTAAAGCCGCTACCTCAAAACAACCCCCATTAACCTTCCCAATGTAATGCTCATATGCAGTGGCAACAAGGGTGGGCATCAATGCCCACACGCTGCACATATGCATCCACTGGCGGCAGAGCTTTCTGTACTGAACGCGTGATCCCAGCACACTGACCGAGCTGTCAGAGACGGGATCAGAAGCTGTCAGGACCGGCTCCTCATCGTGTGACCATTGTGACAGCCAATCAACAGTGGTCTTATGCAGAGGCGTAACTAGAACCTTCAGGGCCTATGTACATAGGGCACCCCTGAAACTGTACTCTGTATGTAGCACTTCCTTGAACTCTGCACTTGGTATGTAGTGCACCCCTGAAACTGCATTCTGTATGTAGCACACTCCATAACCCTGCACTCTGTACACAGCACACCCCTGAGCTCGGCACTATGTACATAGGGCACCCCTGAAACTGTACTCTGTATGTAGCACTTCCTTGAACTCTGCGCTTGGTATGTAGTGCACCCCTGAAACTGCATTCTGTATGTAGCACACTCCATAACCCTGCACTCTGTACAAAGCGCACCCCTGAGCTCTGCACGCTGTACATAAGGCACCCCTGAAACTGTACTCTGTATGTAGCACTTCCTTGAACTCTGCGCTTGGTATGTAGTGCACCCCTGAAACTGCATTCTGTATGTAGCACACTCCATAACCCTGCACTCTGTACAAAGCGCACCCCTGAGCTCTGTACTATGTACATAGGGCACCCTTAAAACTGTACTCTGTATGTAGCACTTCCTTGAACTCTGCACTTGGTATGTAGTGCACCCCTGAAACTGCATTCTGTATGTAGGACACTCCATAACCCTGCACTCTGTACAAAG